>NW_024092800.1:0-14287 GCF_014356525.2 Nilaparvata lugens | reverse complement strand
TTCGGTAATAGATGAATTCTTGAGATTCAGAGGAAGGTTCTTCATTGTATTGTTGATCTAGTAAAGCAAACATTCTGAAAATATCAATTTTTAAGAAAATTATTCAATTTACCAAAAAAACATTTGTTGAGTTTTTTGGTAAATTGAATAACTTTCTCAAAAATCTAATTTTCAGAAAATTTTTGGTTTACTAGATCAACAAACCATGAAGAATCTATCCTATAAATCTCATGGATTATCTCTTATCGAATTTGAAATATTCTCCCAAAAATTAAATCATGCGCTCATATTTAAAAGTAATGATTGGAAAAAATGTTTTCATGAGAAACAACTTTCATTTGACAGCTTGATAGTATAAAAATCGAAAAACTTGAAAAATATAACAGTAGAAAGTTTTTTTAAGCCTTTGCACAGCCTTAAGCAACATACATTTGTGGGTGTTTTTGTGTGTTGGACGTTTACATCTGATTGGTTTATGTGCCGGCACGTGATTTCAGCTGTCTTGAATTCTGTTCTGACTTATTATCCGTATGAAGTGAAACAAGAGCCAGTTTCCGAGCTCTGGATTTAGCTAAGTTCTAGACGTTAAACAGCTGGAGTCAGAAATTGGCTTTCCGAAACGGGGCGTTAGTCGCAGTCACGTTTAAATGGATATTCGAAAAAACTAGAAAAATTAAACACAAAATAAAATAAAGAGATATAGTGGTAAAGTTTCAGCTAGTTTGAATTATTTAGGAATTTTTCATTCCGTCAAGAAAAACGTTTCCAATTATAGAAAGTAAAAAATATAGTATATTTCGCACCCAGGGCCGAAAATGAGACTTTTCGGCTCGAAATCGGTTTTCAAGTCCGAGGCGTAGGCCGAGGCGAGGAAAGATTGAGAGCCGGAAAAACAATTCTGCCGTGGTGCGAACGCTATTTTTCGCCACACAAAAATAACAAGATATATATATATATATAGATATATATATATTATATGAAGAATAATTGTTTTACTAAGAACATCCGAAGGCAAAAGTGAAGTCATAGCTCTAGCAAATCTGAGGTGGTGCGAACGCTATTTTTCGCCACACAAAAATAAACAATATATATATATATATATATATATATAATATATTATATATATATAATATATATGAGATACTTGTTTACTAAGCACATCCGAAGGCAAAAGTGGAAGGTCATAGCTCTAGCAAATCTGAGGTGATCTGAATATCAGAAAATTGTCCAAGTATTTTTATTTTTATTCCGATTTGTCTAAATAACCAGAGATTATGTTCAATTATGTTTAGTTATGAATAATAATCTCAAATAATGAAAAGTTTTTCGCGCTCAACGTTTTAGCGCACTTGAAATTTAGCGGAAAGAAAAGTTCTGACGTCAGACGAGAGTCGTATGCAAACAATGTCTTTCAGATCACGTAGGGACTGGAAAACAGCTGCTTTCTTGTGCGTGGCGAAAATATTTATCATAAAAACACTGCTACTACACCCCGTTTCGGAAAGCCAATTTCTGACTCAAGCTGTTTAAAGTCTAGTACTTGGCTAAATCCCGAGCTCGTAAACCGGCCTAAATGATTCACATATTTACAGGTTGCGTTTCAAAGTCAGTACAATAGTTGATGAGCGATTTCTCCAGCCCGGCTGGCTCACTAGTTGTCGTATTTTATAGATTTCAAATTATTCCATTGTTTATGCTCCAATTGTTTATTAATTTATTTATTTCACTTTCATTTATTTCATTGCGTCGAATGTCCGTTTATGTAGTATACAAATATAAAATCAACTATACCACTCAGTGTACAATTACATGCTCTGGATGGAGTTCAGTTTAACAGACGTCTGGAAACAGGAATGGCATGCAAGGCAAATCGTGAGTTCAGTTTTACAGACGTCTGGAAACAGGAATGGCATGCAGGCAAATCGTGAGTTCAGGTTTTACAGACGTCTTGGAATCAGAATGGCAATGCAAGGCAAATCGATCTTACCCCATGTATCACCGAAAAGCCAACCAGGTTTTGATTTGCCACGTAAACTATGGTCGGCTCTTAACAGGATCCTAACCTCAGCTGGAAGCTGTTGCCTATGCGTTGCACAGTGGGGAAAGGCTCAAACACCTTTTGTGTGTGTGGCGCTGTGCAAACCATCAGACCACATTGTAGACGTGTGCAGGCTGGATGACTTCCTGGTAGCTACACCAGATGCAGTGGCATATTTGAATCGACTAGATATATGTTATAAAGTTTAAATTTTTTTTACTTTCTTGCCCTATTTACCATAGGTAAGGAAAGTATTGCTTTCCGAAAAAAAAGGTACCCCAATTTTCTAATTTCTATACGTTTCAAGTTCCCCCGAGTCCAAAAAAGTGGTTTTTGGGTAGTGGTCTTATATAATTTATGGGTGTGTGTGTGTAGAGTGTATGTGCGTCTGTGTACACCGATATCTATCTCCCAATTAACAGAATGACTCGAAATTTGGAACTTAAGGTCCTTATACTATAAGGAACGAAATCCCAATTAACGGAATGACTCGAAATTTGGAACTTAAGGTCCTTATACTATAAGGAACGAAACGAACAATTTCGATCAAATGCTATTCAGATGCGGATAAAATTGAGAAAATGTTGCCAAAAACAGGTATTTCGCGATTTTCTCGAAAATGGCTCCAACGATTTTGATCAAATTCATACCTAAAATAGTCATTGATAAGCTATATCACTGCCACAAGTCCCATATTTGTAAAAATTTCAGGAGCTCCGCCACATCTATGCAAAGTTCAATTTTAGATTCCCAATTATCAGGCTTCAGATACAATTTAAACAAAAAATTCCAAGTGGAAAAGATTGAGCATGAAAATCTCTACAATCAATGTTGAATAACATTTTCACCTTAAACTCAAAATAGCTCGAAATTCGAGAAAATGTTATTATTTTAATTGCAAACTGTTGGCAACTGTTGATTAATTGCAAACTGTTGATTCTATTAAATCAAATCTCTATGAAGAGATAGCAGATCTCGTGTGTCTCAGCGTTATTGTCCTGTCACCAGCTGGCTTGGATCTTTGCATAGTAGACTCTATGCGCGTGAACACTAACGTCAGGTGATAAATTTTCATAACGGCAAGGAAAGTTGTGTGAGTGCACCAACCAGATTTTCTAATTGTGCTCCACCTTTTTTCAAACTTGTGACCAAGATGACTTCATTGTTATATGTGTGACATATGTTAGATAACATAGAGATTGTGTCGGGTAGGGCCATACGCTAAATAATAAATCAGTAGTACATGCACATCTATCATACGGACTCTGCATATATGGCAGTACAAGTACTTTGACTTTTTCAAGTGTGTTTTGGAAGAAATAAATGATTGATTGATTGATTGAGTAAAAGTAACCTTGATAAAATTCTAAACCAGCAAAAACGAGCAATAAGATTATTCTAAACCTCAATAGAACTGATTCTGTAAAATTAGCTTTCTCAGACCTAGGAATTTCACAATATATGGCCATTCATACATTATGATGTTATAGTCTTTTTCAAAAAATTGGTGACACAGACTTGAGAAATAACAATCACAGTTACAATACATGGTTTGATCGTATAATAGAGAGGTACAGATTAGATCTTTTTACGAAAAACCATATACAGAAGTAAGAATGTTTTGTAAAGTTACCAAGCTCTCCAATATTAGAAGATCCAAGAATGTTTGCAAAGAATCTAAGGAATATCTGGTCAATTGTCGCTGTATTCTTTTCAAGAGTTTAACACTGATTTTGACGAAAAGTTTAGTCTATATATACTAGACTATAGTAAGGTCCACGTTATAATGGCAGTATAAAGATAGGAGAATAGCGATGCCGATTCTCTGCATTAATTAATTATATTTCTACCTGTCAAAAACATAATAATTGGCATCGTTGTGGACCTAGAAAAGGATACTACCACCGACTTTGTCGAATGATAGACAAGGATAGCAGAACAAAGTTGATCAAATACTGTCATTATAACGTGGACCTCACTATAGCCAAAGTTATTCATAATTATGTTAAATTCATTGACACTGTTCTAATGTATTTCTTGCATCTGATGAAGTTTATTTCTATTCTATTCAGGTACGAACAACGTAGGGTGCACTTTCAACTTCCGCACGATCTGTGGTGGTTACACAAGCACTCGCCTCCCTGGCAGGGATGTCGTTCTCCTGGAACACAAGAAGATCAGAACCAGTGAGTGACAATTGCCATTCAAAAATAAATATGTTGAATTACTTTTGAAATCACGTGTTAATCAGAGGTCCTATCAATAAAGCTTTCAATGAATTATCGTTGTGCTCCAGGAGTTTAAGACTGATTCCGAGCTCGGGCTTCAGCTAAGTTCTAGACTTCAAACAGCTGGAGTCAGAAAATTAGCTTTCCAAAACGGGGCGTAGTCGCAGTCCACGTTTTAAATTAAATTTCGAAAAACTAGAAAATTGAAACACAAAATAGAATTAAAAAGAAAATAATGTAAAGTTTCAGCTATTTTGAATTATTTAGGAATGTTCAATTTCGTTAAGGAGAAACGTTTCCAATTATAGAAATGATAAAATAAAAACTGCGACTATTTCCCATTTGGAAAGCCAATTCTCTGACCCTAGCTGTTTAAAGTCTAGAACTTAGCTAAGTCCCGAGCTCGGAAACCGACCCTTTGTATATCTGTCTTCAAAACGAATGTGAAAAAGATGCCTCTAGAAAACTACTGTACAGTGTTGGAAAGTTCTGTGATCTCGCATGTCTATTGTAAATAGTTTTTTTCCTCACCTCCTGTGTAAAGTGGTACTTTTCCCTGGAACATAATACTAAAGTGTCACTTTTCGCTCTCGGGAGAAAAAACAGGAAAAACTCCCAGAGCGTGAAAGTAACTCATTTAAATAACATGGGCAGTCAGCAGTCAGCGGTTAGACACGAAGTGGTAACATGTAGAGAGTGTTTAATAGTATTTCAGCAATAGTATACATAGTTATGTAGTGTCGTTTACTATATTCAATAGAACAATAGGTTGCTTACGCTGGAAAAATAGAGCCGGCTGTGAGTGGAAGTAGTACGCATGTGCGCGCTCGCGTCCGTACGTTCGCGTCGCCTGCCGCGGTCGGTCACCTCGCGAAAAAAACCAACTGGCGAGAAAACCCTGTTGAGCCGTCGTAATAGTTATATTAATCAGAATAATGAATGGAAAGGAATGGAAACTAGTTAAATCTTCGACTTTTAGTTCCAGAATTTGAAGATGTTGAAGATAATAGCTGCAATTCATCACCACCACCATCAATCACCATGAATGAAGGAGATACATCACCAGAAAAATTAATTCAACCAGACCAGCTTAAAACTCCGGAAGAGCAAATACTGTATAATGCATGGAAGGAAGCTGACAATAGGATGCGAGTAGCAGAAAATAAAAACAAAATGTTTTGAAAAAAAACTGGAAGAACTTCAAATCAAGCTGTGTCAGTTAGAGAGCGCTAATTTCTACTCGGCCCCTGCAGCTTCCAACAATTTGAAAGTTGTAGAGAGTAGTAAGTCGGATCAAAACCAATCAACAACAATTAGAAAAACAACAAAAGGTGGAAAATTGATAATGTTAAAAATGCATCACGTAGTTACTGGTTACTGTACAGATGAGGAAGAACTTGCCAAGGAGACGGAGTGGGTGAGAGTCAAAAATGGGAGATCTAGAAGAGGAAGCTGAATACTTCACTTTCGCCTCCTCACAGAAAAATCACCTCCACTCTATCAAGAAATAAGCGAAAGCTTCTTCCAATAAAGAGAATAATCGAAAGATGACAATGGACATGAACAGTTTTTCACCAACAATCAACAGTCAAATAAAATTGAAACCACCACCATCATATTATACAATATTCAATATTATCAAGTAATCTATAAGATTCTAAATAAAAAATGGAGAAAAAATTCTGACAAGGTGACTTTACTGAATAATGATAGTCTAAAACTCAATGTTAACACAGAAGATAATTACAGATTAGCTACGGCAGTGCTGAACGAAGAAAATATGAATTGGTCTTCGTTTGAAAACAAACAAACTAGACCTATTAGAGTAATTGTTAAGAAATTGCATAGCACTTGCGATCCAGGTGATATAAAGGAAGAACTTCAAAAGAAAGGATTTAAAATTCTGGATGTTGTAAACATACTGCAGTGGAAGACTAAAGAACCACTTCCAATTTTCATGCTCACTTTTGATAATTCAGAGAATATAAATAAAATTTATGAAACCCATGCAATCATGGGCATGAAAATTGAGGGTGTGCCAATAAGAAGCCGAAATTCCTACCCCAATGCAAAAATTACCATGCCTGGGGCATACTAAAAAATATTGTAGGAAAGATCCCAGGTGTGTGAAATGTGCCGGTCCCCACCTTACCACCAGCTGTACAAAGCCAAAAGAGAAAAAGCAAAGTGCTACAATTGTGGAATGGAACATCCAGCTAATTATAGAGGGGGTCTAGTGGCACAAGAACTGCAAGCATTCGGAATAAGAAGAAACAACCAAAAACCAACGAGGGAATAAAACTACTGTGCCTCAAAGGGTATTATAAAAGATGCTCGAGTTATTGAGAATCAGTTTTATTCGGATATAGAGTAAAACAAGTCCCAGTTAACAAAATGAATGAGAAAACCCAACTTATATCCCAGAGCTAGGTGAAGATTTAGGATTGAATATAGCCTCTCAACTCCAATTAATTCTTGAAAAGCTAGTTAGGCAGGAGCAATTCAATAAAACAATTCTTTCTAGACTAGAAAAACTAGAAAATACTACAGTGAAAGAAAGCACTTACAAGAAATATGGAAGGTTATATTTAGAATAATGACATGGAACGCCAACGGTCTATACAGCATAAAGATAATCTATTGGCAATTCTAATGAACAAAAAATTGATGTTTGCCTAATTTCAGAAAACATTTCACAAAGCAATCATATTTAAAAATGAGAGGTTACAAATTATATCATGCAGTACATCCCCAGAACAGTGCTCGTGGAGGAAGTGCGGTGATGGTTAGAAAGAATTAATTCATATGAGTATAAGAAATAGAATTGCAAGAGTTTCAGTCGATTCTGTAAAAGTGAAACTTACATGCCATTCGAGTGGAATGATAACGATCGCAGCTGTCTACTGCCCTCCTCGATTCAGCTTAAAGAAACCAGATTACTGTGATTTTTTAAGAAATTCACATGAAAATTCATCATCGGTGGAGACTTCGAAGAATACTAGATGGGGCTCGAGACTACAACCAAAGGGAAGGAGTTACAACTGGCCGTTGATGAATACAACTGCGAAGTACATTCGACAAGGAAGCCAACTTACTGGCCAACAGATAGAGCTAAGATCCCAGACCTGTTAGACTTCTTCATCACAAAGTACATATCACCCAACACTATAGAGGTTGAGGAAGAATTTGATCTTAACTCCGATCATTCACCAATTGTCCTTACAATCCATAGCTCTGCTGTGAAAAAACCCGGAGCACCACAACTAATAAATAAATATACAGACATAGAATCATTAAAGCACATGATAGAAAATAAAATGATTTAGACACATCTCTACAAACGACTGGAGCTGGAAAATGAAGTACAAGAGTTTGTAACGAGCATTCAACAATCTGCATGGGAAAACCTCCCCCACTTCAGAGTAAAATTAAAGGTAATTGCTACCCCAAGTAGTAAGAGAGCTGATAGCAGAAAGAAGAAGAACTAGAAGAATCTGGCAAACGACAAGAGATCCAAGAAGTAAAATAGAATGAATAGAATTACACAGAACTTGAGGAGCAATACATGAATAAAAACAGCAAGAGATTAACACTTACCTGGAGGAACTAAGTAATGAGGCCAGTACCAACTACACACTATGGTTCCACCAGTGGAAATAGTGGCACCAATAAGAAAAGAAGATGGAACATGGCTCCACAGTAAGGAAAAAGTGGTTTTGTTTGCAAACCATCTTGAGAAAACATTTACTCCTCATGATGATAGAGTGCTCAATGATGGAATAAATGTAATCATACAGCCAAGACTTTAGGGATAATATCCCTCCACATCGCCAAGAGAAGTTAAAAAGAAATAAATAATATGGCAAAGAAGAAATCACCCGGATATGACCTCATAACAGGAGAAATACTTCAACATCTTCCTAGAAAAGCAATTGTGAAATTGAGTCATTTTTCAATGCAGCTTTCGTTTAAAGTACGTGCCAAGTTTATGGAAAGTAGCCGAAGTTATAATGCTACCTAAGCCCGGAAAGTACAAATGAAGTAACCTCTTATAGACCAATATCACTCTTACCGGTACTATCAAAACTTTTTGAAAGATTACTGTTGGCAAGATTAAAACCAATTCTACAGGATAAACAACTTATACCTTCTCACCAGTTGGATTCCGTAGTAAACATTCAACATTTGATCAAGTACACAGACTAACAGATGTAATAACTTTCTTTAATGACCAGTAAACAAATAATTTTCCGCAATAAAAATTGTAGAGAATTTAATTCTGAAAAGGATTATGTGAGCTGTGTAAACTAAATTCATATAAAAGTTGAATAAAATGTTTCTTATTTAGTTCATTACACCACAAAAATTGCTGTTTTATGAGGAGAGAACTAATAACTCATAAGTTGTAGCTGATTGCAAATAAAACATGGATTTTAATACAGCTGTCCAAAACAGCTGATTTATTATGTTTTAATAAGAAAATATTTAACAAATTATCAGCTGAAAATTATTTTCAGAAATATTTAGCTCACTGTTGAACAAAAAAAAAAAATTGTAAGTTAGGCCTACTGTAACCGCGCTGTGTTTTTTGTTTAATCTATTAACCAGTTATTGTAACTTGTAACCATTCCACTTTGCTTTTGTGTTAAGTGTTAACTTTGAAAAAATGGCAGGTAATCTTAGACATTATTCATACTCCGAATTAGCTGACATGCATTTAATGTATGGAATTGGACACTACTGCAATAGTACTGAAGCAAGACGTTTGTATCAAAAGAACTTCCTAACCGAGTATGTCCAAGTTCAAGGTTTTTTGCCACTATTCATCAACGTCTGTCTGAAACAGATTCTTTGATATCCAAAGAGCACATTTATGCAGGCAGACCTCGATCTATTATGACTGTTGAGTTA
Source organism: Nilaparvata lugens (assembly GCF_014356525.2). NCBI lineage: Eukaryota > Metazoa > Arthropoda > Insecta > Hemiptera > Delphacidae > Nilaparvata > Nilaparvata lugens. The sequence continues at coordinate 5,110 of NW_024092800.1, read as the reverse complement.
GAAGAACAAGTTCTTAATGAAATTTATGAACATCCAGAGAAGAGCACTAGAGAATTGTCAGTGCTGTTTAATGTCAATCAATCCATTATTTGGAGGATACTAGAATAGCAACAATTACATCCATACCACCTCCAGAAAGTTCATACTCTATTTCCACGAGACTGTATTCTCCGTGCTGGTATTTGCCGATGGTTTTTAGTAAAAATTGCTAACCCAAACTTTTCAACAACTGTTTTATTTATCGACGAGGCACACTCTACAAGAACAGCTATCGTTAACGACCACAACCAACATATTTGGGCAACTGAGAATCCTCATGCCATCAATCCTAATCTCCACAACATCAGTTCTCAGTAAACATTTGGGCAGGAATCATAGGAGATCATCTACTTCTGTTCGAGCTTCCTCCAGGCTCAATGGCATAATCTACTGGTCTTTGGTATAAGTTCAATGTCATTCAGATATGCTACTTTCATAAAAAAAACTTTTCCTAAAAAACCAAATATTTTATTTGCAATCAGCTACAACTTATGAGTTATTAGTTCTCTCCTCATAAAACAGCAAATTTTTGTGGTGTAATGTACTACATAAGAATACATTTTATTCAACTTTTATTTGAATTTAGTTTACACAGCTTACATAATCCTCTTCAGAATTAAATTCTCTACAATTTTTATTTCAAAAAATTATATGTTTAATGGTCATTAAAGAAAGTTATTGGGCATCAAACGTAGAAGTGTGTTTTTCTACTTAGATTTTTTGCATATTTCAACTTTTTCTCAAAAACTACTCACACTACAGCTTCCGACTAGTTTTATTCAATTCTTCAGATATTTTCCCATATGAATCCAGCATAAGTTTTTCAAAAACTAGTCCCCAAACAATTCAGCAACGGTGTATTTCACCAGAGGAACTGAATTCTGGCGATATCTTTCACCCTGTATAGCTCGCTAATGAAGCGTTTGTGGATATATGTTTATATGAACTTTTTTCTTATTTTTACCTCTACTATCACGTATTAAAATATTTTACCATAATTATGAATCACCCTGTATAAATGAGAAAGTCATTCACATGCTAATACTGCCAAATATGGGTATGACGTGATGTCAAGCTAAAATGGAAAGCACACGTCAAGAAGGAAAAGGGAGAAACTAGGAATTAAAATCAAAAGATGTATTGGTTGCTGGGAAGAGGATCCAGGCTGTTCAATAAAACAAGATTCTACTATATAACAGCTACTGAAACCAGTATGGACTTATGGCATTCAACTTGGGGCTGTACTAAACCATCCAATGTAAAAATCATTCAACGATTTCAAAATAAGGTACTAAGAAATATTGTTGACGCTCATTGGTACATCAGAAATGCTGATCTTCACCGCGACCTTCAATTGGAGACAGTCACGAAGTTATTGAGCACTTGCGGCCAAGCATGAGAGAGGACTCCACCAGCACTACAATATAGAGGCAATCCAGCTGCTTGCTGTTGATAGTCTGGTCAGGAGGCTCAAAAAGAACAAAACCGCATGAGTTAGTGAATGAAATTTGTGTTGTGAATTGATGGCTTGAAGCTGGTGTTAGTGATAGTGAAATGTTCATCCCTTCAAACCAAACAAATTATATTGGCCTACTAACTTGATTGTATGAAACTATTTTATAGGATACAAACTAGACTAAGTAATTGTAGTCAAAAACTAGACAAACTGAATCATAGGATGAGGGTTTGAAAAAGTCCATTTAGTAAAATTAGGATAAAATAAATAGTTATTAGTCTCAGACTAGGTGCTAATTTTAAATAATAAAAAATAACCTGGGAGGCATCTCTATTTTAAAACGTACAGTTGAAATAGGTTAGAAGGTCTTAGCTCAGATGAGGAAGCATTTAGAGTAGTCATAAACCAACTAAATTCAATACCTCAACCAGACATGGGAATATATGAAATTTATGTTTGTATGCTATAGTACTTTACGTCACAAGTCCGTAACGGTAATTTACCGCATAAGTATGATGTTTCTGCCCGAAACGTAGTTGAGGACAGAATTATCATACGAATGCGGTAAAACGTTACCATACAAGTTACGTACAATATTTTTGTCATATTTATCTGAGAAAGAATAATATGTTGAGAAACAGAAACTATTACTGCTTATGCTCGAGTTACTGCATTTTATAAACAGACCTAGCCCTTAGCGCCTAGTCATAACAGACAGACCCATCGAGCTGAAATAAAATAATAATGGCCTATATATAAGATTTGAGATAAGTTCTTATAACTTGAAACTTCTTAGAATGAGTTCTTATATTATTTGAGCTATTATATTAACATAGGCCTATTAACTTCAGCACAAGCAGGTAATATTTCTATTTCTCAATTATTCTTCTTTAGATTATTATGACAAAAAATAGTGTACGTTACTTGGACATGAATGTCTTTTGCAGTGCTCGAATGAAATTCTAATCTCGGCTATCGCCTCGATTAGAAACATCACTCTCGCCTGCAAAAGACCCCTTCCCTCCCCGTCCATGTTAATAAGATACTATTTCAAGCTAAATACAAACAGAAAATGAATATTTTTGAATTTTGTTGTATTTTTGCTTCAGACGGTACTACGACGTAAAACCAGCTACATGTACGAGGCGCAGGCCTGCAACTGCAATCTGCCCCCGCCAGGGGGCCCAAGGGGGTCAAGGGGGCAAGCCCCCCTAGGCTGTGGCGAGGACTGCATCAATCGACTCATCTACACTGAATGCTCTCCGCGCCTCTGTCCCTGCAAACAGCACTGCTCCAACAACGTAGTATACAGGTTAGCTCTACAATAAAAATATTCTTTTTTTTTTTGAAGGGATGGATTTAAAGATCCAAAGGTTCAAAGAACCCACAGTCAACCGAAGCTTATTGTGTTCCCAAGTAGTATTTTAGTTAGGCAAACCAATACCCATGTCCTTTACAAGAACCAGGAGTTTTCCCTATGCTAACATCCCTTAATCACCTGGTTTCTTGTCGCAATCCAGTGTGATATGCTTGGCAGTCTCTTCAGACTGATTAGTTCTCGTGACCTACGTGAGTTCCATTCCTGGCCTTCTTTGAACGCTTCCGCTGAGGAAGGGGTGGCCAAGTTTCCTCTAGGGCGCCGGCCATCCTTGACCCATTTGTGCCTGGATTTTCCCCCATCTCTGGTCTCTTGGGTTTTTCATTTTGCCCCTCCGAAATTCGCAGGGTCAAAAGCCTTGCCTAAATGGCCGCTCTTCTTTGAGCAGTGGTAAGGTTGGGTCTCTCCACCCATAAACTGTGACCTACGTGAGTTCCACTCCTGGCTTTTTTGTAGATCATTCCGCTGAGAGAGGGGACGTCAAACTGCCTCTAGGCACCTGGTCAACCTCGACTCAGCCTCTTGACCTACATTTGTGCCTGGAGTTTCACCCATCACTGGGTCTCTTGGGTTTTTCTTTTTGCCCCTCCGAAACTGCCCTGATGGGCAGATCCGGGTTTGAAGGCAAGTCAACTTCTGAAGTTTAGCTCCAAAGTTCCCTTTTAGTCGCCTCCTACGACAAGCAGGGATACTGTTGGTGAATTCTGGTTTTTCAACACATTCTACGATGTTCGACTCGGAGTTCCCCCAACCCACAGGGGACAGTCTTTAACTAGGTGCTGTAAATATAGAAAAATCTGTATCTATTGTGGTTGTAATGGATTGAGAGTGTGAATTGGTTGAATTTGTTTGTTTGTGTAGAGACACGAGTGGGCACCCGGGCTGGTGAAGTTCATGACAGCGGACAAGGGGTGGGGTGTGAAGACACGGCACCCGATCAGGACGGGCGAGTTCATCCTGGAGTATGTGGGTGAGGTGGTGAGTGAGCGCGAGTTCAAGAGTCGCATGGCGTCCAGGTATCACAGTGACACGCACCACTATTGCCTGCATCTCGACGGAGGCCTCGTCATCGACGGGCATCGCATGGGTGGCGATGGTCAGTACTAATAGATATTAGTATGTTTAGTGTAATGTATTCGCATCTAAGTCTGTGAGATATCACTTTTAACATGAAGAGGAGAAACCTATTTCTGCTTCCATAGTTGACCGAGCGAAGTGAGGTCTAAGATTCATGTCGACGGTTTTTACATTTTTCTCTTGATTATTTATTCTTTTTACAATGGAGCCAAGATCGGGAGAGAAAAACTAAGAATACCTTGTACTATTCTCTCCCAAATGTAGGTAGCATTAAAAAGTCCAAAATGAGGTTATATGTTTATATGTTGCGCATTTACGGCGAAACGCGGTAATAGATTTTCATGAAATTTGACAGGTATGCTCCTTTTTAAATTGCGCGTCGACGTATATACAAGGTTTTCGGAAATTTTGCATTTCAAGGATAATATAAAAGGAAAAAGGAGCCTCCTTATACACAATATTAGAGTAAAAATCAGACTAGAATATTCATCATAAATCAGCTGTCGAGTGGATTATAAATTGCAGCAATGACGCATGTCATCTATGTTATCTCAATGTAACTTAGTGAAAAAAACAGCTGTTGTGTGGAATATTAATTGCATGCAGTGAGGCATGCAATTGATAATTTGAAGTAGCATAGTAATTTCCTCCCTACTTTCTCTGCTGTCAACTCTGTAAGCTTTTGATGATACTGTAGTAGCATAGTTGTTTACAATAAATTATTAGCATTCAAATGATAATTGTCCGAGCGAAGTGAGGTCTAAGATTCAAGTCGACGGTTTTGCATTTATCTTTATGTTTATATGTTTTTTGTTTATATTATCTTCTATGTTCTGCATTTACAGTGAAACGCAGCATAGATTCATGAATTTGATTGGTAGTTCCTTTTTGAATTTCGCGTCGACGTATAACATACGTTTTTTTGTTTTTGAAATTTTGCTTTTTAAGGATAATACGAAAGGAAAAGGAGTCTCATTGAACGCCAAATTACCGTAAAAATCATACTTTAGAATTATTCATCATAATCAGCTGTCCAGTGGATATAATACTACCCGTTCAAAAACATCGAACATATTGAAAATGTATCTTTTCATCAACGTTAGTAGACAGTTGACTTCAATAATACTACCCGTTCAAAAACATCGAACATCTTGAAAATG
>NW_024092799.1:0-15232 GCF_014356525.2 Nilaparvata lugens | reverse complement strand
TGTTATTTACTAAGCTATTTCCTCTCCTCTTCCTCCCCTCCTCCTCCTACTCTTATGTGTTTTAGACAACATGACTGCACAAAGAATTATACTCTACTGAGGTGAAAGTATCGTGTCCAGTGAATCCCGATATTTCCTTCCTTTATAGTACATTCTTTTAAAATTGTAAGAAAATTATGCGGTTTACGATTCCAAACTGTATGACAAAGTTTACTGAAATCTTTATAAGACATATCTCCTCCAACATGATCTCTGTGAATTAATTTGAGACTCAATAAATCCATCTTAAAAATAATAATCATATTTGCGTTATCTCTAGTGAAATGTTTCTGTGTGGCACCATAACTCTGAATTAAATATGCAGTATCAATATTACGATGACGACCCATTGTAAAATATTCTCTAATCTGTGGTACATGGGAAAGTTGCAAGTCATCAAAAATTACCAAGCTATATTCAGGGATTCGGTTTGGATGGGGAATTTGGCTCACATCATCTTTCATGTGAAATCCGATATTTTTCAAACCTGCAAATACCTGTTTTAGGAAAAACATATTTTGGTTGATATAAACTTTTACTAAATAAGTAAATGTGCTTAAATTTTAAACCATTTTCAGCAAATACTAAATTAAATAAGAGATTTGTTTTTCCTCCAGCACTAGGAGATATAATTAACATTCGCGCATTGTGAGGTAGTAGATTCCCATTTTTACAAAATGCAGGCTTTTCTTTATTTGTAATTAAGGTATCAAAGTTAACAATTGGTAATTGGCTCATGATTACAAACGTACAGTACGTGATCTGTTAAGTCACTGAATAGTTAGAACAATGACTGAGGTCATGATGACGCTACATGTATAGAGAGGCGTTTCCCAGAGATTGGAATGCAGAGCAACACTCTCCACCTCCTCTCCACATCATCAGACAGATTATGGATGTTCAAAAGATTCTTATATTACGAAATGAGAACCAATTTTTTATGATGTCAAATAATACTTCTAATATATTTTCAACAAATGTACATCATGATATTTACAATAAAATCTTCGATAGATTATTTACAATAAATGTACATGTTATTTACAATTGAGTACAAAAGATTATTTTTCATCTAATAATTGATCTTTACTAATATAGCTAGGTTTAGAAAATCCAATCCATTTCACTAACAATCCTTTTTTATCACGTTTTAATATTTTTTCAATCAAATACACTTGTCTCTCCGTTTCGTTAATTGCGTTTTTTTAATTTCTTCTGCATAAAACCGACCACTAATTACTTCACCGTTTAGATCTCTCAGTGAGTAGGTTATAGGTTTGGAAGGAAATATAGAATGAATCACAAAATACTCTGCGCTCCAGTTTATGTTATAAGATTTATCGAAAAATAATCGTTTCTTCGAGATTCGCACGATATCGCCTAGCTTAAATTTTGGTTTTGAATTTTTCAATTATATCGTCTATTGAATGCAGAATTCAATGACGATAAAACATGTGTACGATCTTTCCCCACATCTTTAGGTTTCATTCTAATTGAACTGTGCACTGTAGCATTATAATTTTGAACTAAACTGTCTAGATTGGTTAACCAGTTTTTTGTTCCGTGCTCAGTTAAATATCTATAAATTTTTGCTTTAAGTGTTCTATTAAACCTTTCAACTATGGAGGCTTTCTTATCGGTAAAAACATGGTAATGTTTAATACTATATTTATCTAATAATGCTTTAACTTTTGAATTGAAGAATTCTGTTCCCTGATCTGTTTGGAACAGCTTAATGCCCTTATTTTTAGAAATAATTGGTTGGAGAGCGTTAAATACAGATTGACTTGTCTTGTCTTTTAATGGTACACAATATGCAAATTTTGTAAAACAATTAATAACAACTAAGATATATTTATAACCCTTATTAAAACGTGATAAACTTATCATTTCAATAAGGTCTGCTTGAAGGAGATCTTTTTCACTTTTCAGTTCATACTTGCGAGTGGGATAGTTCACACGCGGCACGCTATGAAGCTCTAAAGCTAGCTTAGATCTAATAATATTCATGATATTTACAACAGACAAATCAAATTAGTGGTGTTGGATGATTGTCACGACACATACTGATCAATCAGTTGAAGTGTTGAGACTATAATGACCGAAAGGGAGAGTATTCAGACCATCTTCTGCAATGTATCTTTTATCGTCATAAGGACTCAGACAAATTTTTGCACATTCGACCTGAAACATACTATGGTTATAGGATCTTAACATACTAAATTTTTCTACATGTACACTACGTTCAAACAATGATTTCTTATACAAATTAAAATTAAGTTTTCTACATTTAACCGATGACTTTACTCCTTTTGCTACGCATTTATTTACAACCTCGTCATCATTCTCATTACAAACTAAAAAGCTGTAAAGTTTCGATCTAAGACCTATAAATTTAGAGATCGGCCTTGAGCCCGTTTCATCCTTAAACTTACCTACAACTTTATTTCTCTCCATGGAAAAGCAAGGGTGGGCAGGTGGATAGTTAGAAGTATCGAAAAGGGTCAAATTATCTTTGATCAACTGATACACATCTTCGACTTTTAGGTTTAGAAGAAAACTGTCGGTGTCGGTCATACAGAGTTCTACGCGGTTCCAGGGTACGATTTTTTGTAATTTGCAATAAAAGAATTCGTACATATGGAATTTACTCAACTCCAGTACACTGAAGCCGGAATAGACAGGTTTGTTCATTTTAAGTTCCAATTTACGAGAGAAAACCGCGATCACGTCCGGACTAATTATTTGCCAGCGTTTGCATAACGGATTTGAAATGTACTTGTCTAATCGTTTTTCGTCTGTAATAATTTTAACATTAATGTGTTTCCGAACTGATTGTATAGTCTTACCAAAACAAAGATTACAACATGCCTTAAAGAAGGATATTTCAAATTTATTTTTCGCGTTCTGTCTATTCCGGATATTGAAGTCGATGTAGCTTTTCAGCCAGGGAGATTGGGAAAAACTAATGACGCGATGCACTTTCAATAATTTCAAACCGAGCTGAAGGTAGAGTTTTAAATTGACATAGTGTACAATGTACTTTTCACGGTTAAAAAGTGTGTTCATGAGTTTTCTGGTCACTCCCTGACCGTTCTCATTTGTCTGATACTCAGACAGCAATTCCCGCGGGGGAGTTAAGTGTAGCGGCGCGAGAGGGAAGCTGGCATGCTTATCGTGTAAATCTTTCGGGTACTCGAGATCGCATTCAATTATGTAACCAGTTCCTGAATTGCTGTCCAAATTCGCGAAATCAAGTTTGGAAATTTCTTCCTCTGTGAGGAATTTGAAATTCCCAAAAGGGAGGGGTCTGCTCATAGCATCCGCGTAAAGAGAATTAGCATCCACGTAAAGGAGATAATTAGACAGTTTTGAGGGATCGTATGTCTCAGGTAGATGTTTATTATTCGCCTCACAATAACGTTTACCGATAAATGAGACCCCGCCTCTCATTCCCGCTTCGAACATGAGATGCATGTCCGGATCTGTAAGTAATTGCAATTCGACTTTAGTGTACTTCAACATGCAATTCCAGGTGAAGTCCGCGAGGGAAAGAAAATGGGTCACATCGAGGCCGTATGAGCTAAAAAGCGTAGACCTCATAGATTCAAATACTGTTGCTAATAACATAACGTCCAAACATAAATAAAAATCGTGATATTCACCCAGATTTTTCAGCTTGAATGTTGAGAACACTCTTTGCGCATGCTCATATTCTTCGCGTGTCAGAGGTGTATCAGTTAAGTCGTTATGAAAACATTCAATGGGAGGGAGCGATGTTTCCGCGAATTTTTCGGGACAGCTCATGTACGAGTAGGGATATACTCCTTTTTTCAACAAGAGCTGTCTGTGTTCGCGAGGTGGATCATGAAACACCGAAAATAATCTTTTGAACTTCTTTTCCATGTCTGTACTTTCTACCAAATTACGCACCAATACTTCCAAGGATTCAGACATAAACTTGTAGGAATCTAAAAATTTAATTTTGCCTACCGAAAGTGTCAAAAATCTCTCTGACGTATTTGCGATGCAGGATATTTCTTTTTTACATTTACCAAGCGATTTCAGAATAAAATGCGAATCAAAACCGGAGAAATTATGAAAATAACACGAAATGTACTCCGGAGTACGAGCTGTTAAATTACAAGAAACATGTGCTGCACATAGGTAATTACCGGTTTCATGTGCATGGTGACGACATTTAATATCGGTTTCTGAGAACGGTTCAGCACAAAGCCCGCAGTTTACTGAATTTTGAAATTCGCGCTCTTCACTTTCGGACAAATGTTGCATCGGAATTTCTCGTTTCATATCCTCATACAAACTTTCGCCAAGATCTGTAATTTCCTGAAGAAATTTCTCCATGATTTTTTGTCTAAACTACTCGATCTATGGAGTACAGGTCCGTGAGCGATTTCCCCGTTAACATCGATAACAACGAAACAATACCCGCAAGGAATATGCCGCGCCGTTTTCTTTGTGTAACTACGAGTAATTTCATCGGAATCGGAATCATCATCATCATCATCATTAATATTCACAACGTATGTTTCTAAATCCGCGTAAATGGTGTACTTTTTCTTTAACGTCGCGCCTAGTTTCTTGAATTTAATTGTCTCTCCGCGTTTAGGATATGAAACATGCTGAGATTCAAACTTGGAACAAAGTTCCATATGTTTCATCAAATTTGCTTTCCCGTCACAATTCTTAGATTTGTTTGATGTGAACCGGTGAAAACAGAAATTGCAAATGTGTACTTGACCACGCCATTTTGAAAGGTGGGAGAGAAGACGCGATAGCCCGTTTTTCCCGTTCGCGGTATTTACTAAACTATAATGAGTTTTTCCTGCATCGCCTTTCAACATTAAAAGATTAATTTGATGTTTACGAGTGCGGAAAATGCTTGTACGGTAGGGAAAAAATTTTTTGTTGTCATACGCGATGACTTGAATTGCAATATCTGGATTGAGTATTTCGAATTTCTTAATATCGCGTGTCGTCACCGGGAAATTTACACCTCGCGTATTAAGTGTGTGAGCAAACTTGCTCAAATACTTTACAGTCAAGTGTGAGTCCTTTGGTTTCTGATGGAAATACGCGAGCACTGACCACAAAAAACATTTTTCGTCAGAGAGATTTTTGACATTTATAATACATTTTTTGTTTTTCAAAAACTGGGGTGTTTGAATGAAACTGGATGTGTATATAGGATTATATTTGATTACATTCACATCCAGTGATTCAATTTTCTTTAGCACCCATCCAGACCCATGTCTTACGAAATTTTCGAAAGATGAGAGGATTTTTCTCACAGCCAAGAAAAAATGCTCATTAAAATCTTCATAGTTCTCAAGCACGTTTAGCGCTATGTTGGAGTAACTATGTAGATTTATTAGAGATGAAACAGACTCATCAACCTTGTCATCCAGCACCACTAATTTATACAGCAAAACGTTAAGCACTATGTACCACTTAACATTTGCATCATACCGTGCCGCATGCTCCCTAATTATCTCGAAAACTCGAGTTTTCGTCCTCTCAAGCACGTTGCTGATGTCAATATCCTCGTCCTCAAAACTGATGCGATGGCGAACTGCGCTTGAATTGATGCCACGAAGTCTGCGTTCCCTTGGCATGATACTGAAAAAACAAAACGATCAGTTGTGAATTGGCATTCACGATGTTATCACAAGGACAGATAATGTTACATGAAAGATTGAGATTATTAACATTCGATAAAAAATGGACAAAAACTAGTCAGAATTTGTCGGCAGAAAATATGGCGAAAGATGGTTTTGTATTCGCAAGTGAACCAGACATTGTACGCTGCGTATTTTGTTCAGTTTGTATAGGAGATTGGGAGCAAAATGATGTTGTAGCCAACGAACATGCAAAGTTTAGCCCAAATTGTAGAAGGAAAGGAAATATAACAATTGAAGATGAGAATTACGATAATAATATTCTACGATTATATGAAGAAAGATATTTATCATTTACTAATATGCCAGAAGATTTATCTGTACAAGGAGAGTATTTTGAAAAGCATCATCATCATTGTTACATTTGCAAACCATTAACTGATAGAGCAGACTATTTTGCAAGAAATGGTTATTTCTTACATAACTATCACTATCTACAATGTGTGTTTTGTAAATATATTATCGTTGAACCATTTGAAAAAGTAATGCATTTACCGTTTTGTTTATATGCTGATGAGTGTAAGAAAAAAGAAGAAGAAGAAGAAGAAGAAGCTCATCATACAGATGAAGCGAAAAAATCACAAGCATGCAGTATAATGTAGAAGGTTTTTTATCCTCCGAGGACAAACACTGTGCTCGGAGGATAAAAACTGTGCTCTGAGGAGAAAAACTGTCCTCGGAGCATAATTTTCCTCCTCAGAGGATAAAATCGAAGTAAAAATGTACTTACATGTACTGCTTGATGCTGCGTGAATCTCCTCGAGTGTAGATAGCGGGCTACAGGTGTAGATAGTGGGTTACAGGTGTAGATAGTGGGTTACAGGTGTAGATAGCGGCCTATGGTATGATTGATTCCTCTCAGGTGTAGATACTGCCTTTGACTCCTCGAGTTGAGAGGTGAGAAAATGCTGTGAAAACAATGAAATATTTAATAACTGTAACCAAATATATATAAGTAGAGTACTATAAAGTACAATAAATTATCGCTAGAGTGTGCTTTTCATAATAATAATAATAAGCTAGAGCAAGCTAATCTGTTAGTAGTGATCTTGTCTTTGCTGATACAACATCAAGCTACTGTACTGAGATGGATAATGTGTTTGGTGCGGAGTCTGAGTTAAAGTCTTCAGATTTGTGCGTTCAATTCATTATAGATAGACATTTTAATCAATTAAGTGAATACCATTCTGTTCCTTTAGAAAAAATGAGATACCAATATAAATTAAGTGAACTCTTGGACATGCACCTAGATATATTGGACCAGTTAGCAGAAAAAGGATGGACAAATCTACAATATTTAACATTTGTGAGAGACTATGAAAAATTAGGAGTTTGGCATAGTGATAACTATAATCATATTCTTGTTTGTGATTTATATGGTACATCATATGATAAATTCTGGGGGAATGGCGATATGCCAGGCTCATGTGATTGTGCAATAATTACACAGTCTATCAATAGAATTAAGAAGGTTATAATAGAAAACAATGCTCATTAAACAAAAGAACAATTAAATAAACTTATCTGGAATTTTTTACGAGATTCTTCAGATGAAACAGGCTTAGAACAAGATTGATAGCATATTCTGTTTAATTTCAGATTGGAGATGGATTCAATTTCATTTGATAAGAACTATTTTTCAAATAAAATCGATAAAAAATATAGATGTTGTTATTTCAAACTTATTGACAAAACAATATTAGAATTAAATAATTTCGGAAAAGAAGGACTAACGTTTGAGGAATATTTAACATTTATAAAACCTGGTAAAAGTGAAGAACAGAAGTCAGAACATATAAGCGTATGTTATATTATAAATAAGAATATAGTTGATAGACATCGAAGACGCGAATTAAAGGAAATTCCTGAATTTTGCTACTGGTTGGTTAAATATTAAAATGTCACATTGATGATAGAAAACACTGTCAAGATAAGATTCATGTTTGAAAAATGAGCTCCTCTTTCTTCCATGTTGAAGGATCTAACATGGAGAACAATATTGTCCTCGGAGAAGAGGAAAATTTAAGTAAAAATGAACTTACATGTGTTGATTTGACGAAATGAAATAATCGGATATGCTTCTCTCAGTTAGCTCCTCGACTCGGTTCAGGTATTGTTCCAGCTTAGCTCCTCGGCTATGATTTTCTCGTTGCAGGTAAGGTTCCTTCACGAGAGCACAACTGCTTATGAGACCGAGTAGTGAGGTGAGAAAATGCTGTGGAAAAAACAATGAAATATTTAATAACTGTAACCAAATATATATTATAAAAATCAATTTAGTGTTATTTCACAAAAATATGAGAATGTAACAAAAATTTTTACTTACAATCAATAATGTTAGCCTCGAGCTAAACCTCTGTGGAGTATGCAGTGCTCGCCAATTGTGATAGACCTCCTCGGCAGCTAGTACGTGTAGACAAGTGCACTCAATCACTCTCCAAGCTGCATTAAGTGATAAGAAATTAAAAATGTGTTTTTATATAGCTTGATGTATGTACGCACAGGCTGACATCACTCGGTCGCTCACTCAGTCAAGGCCGGGCAACGCCCTCCCGACCTTCACAAGGCCACCCGAGGAGCAGAATGAATTCACTAGTACAGTATACGAATGAGGAAGTAAAGGAGAGCAAACTCAACACACATGGCTTTTGCAATAGAGGAAAAAGCGGCAACGTGCCAGGGGGCTCGAGTTGGGTGCAAGCCACATATAAAGTGACATATAAAGTGAATAATATGGATTCACTTCAACTGGCAGTATAGGAAGGCAGGATTAAAAAGGAACTCACGACTGATTTCTCTTTCACATGGCTTTCGTAATAGAGGAAAAAGCAGTAGATTTGAGAATAGGAGATAACGCATGGGGCCATCTGTTTTTGAAATGCATTTCAAATAGATGATCTGAATAGATGAATTCAAAGTATTATTCCAAATTAATAGAAAATTTCCATTTTTCTTTTAGATTAAGTTAGTGTAATGATTAATTAATTAACTTTAGTTAATGTTCAACCATTGAGTTGAAAGGTAATGAAAATGGTGGTATGTAAGAGAAAGCAAAGTGGAAGAAAACGAGGGAGAGGCTTCTTAAGCTCGGCCGCGAAAGTACTTAAGGGGGCGGCAGGGGCTGCTACAGGTATTACTTCAACTATTTTAAATAAATTGATCGATGTAACACCCTTTGAAATCCCCATAGCACCTGGCTACCAGTATTGCGGACCAGGAACGAAACTTGAAAAGCGATTAGCACGTGGAGATCCTGGAATAAACAAACTTGACCAGGCTTGTAAGGCCCACGATATAGCATATTCACTAAATAGTGATAATTCTAATCGAGCCAAAGCTGACAGAATTCTAGCGAACGCAGCGTGGGAAATTTTTAAAAATCCGAAAACTCCCCTAGCCAAGAGAGGTCTCAGTTACCTTGTTACGAATGTAATGAAAGCTAAAAATTACTTTGGTGGTTCTTTGAGAAAGAAGAAGAAGAAGAAGAATGAGAGGAAAGGTTATACTAATGATATTAGACGCAAGGCTATAGCTCAGTTGAAACAACATATAGCAGGTAAAGGGTATTATTTGAAGCCGTACCCCCCGCTTAGTGGTGGGCGACTTTTAATTCCACCCCCACCCCCACCATCATCATATGGTGTGAGTTTATTCCCTCAAGTTAAGAAACGTAGAACAACAAAGAAGAGTAGGAAGAAGAAGAAGAAGAAGGCATGAATATTGAAGGAGAATTGAGTAACTATGATTTAATGGATTGGGCTAGCTTATTACAAATTCGTTTAAGAGGAATATATATGCTAGATGCATTACCCAAAAAAATTCTAAAAAACGAAAATGCGATCGTGAATTTGGACAAGCACAGCCAACCGGGGACACACTGGATTGCATATAAGAAGGTAGGAAGTAATGTATGGTATTTTGATCCAATTGGAAATTTACAACCTCCATACGAATTGGACAAATATTGGAAAAAAGAAAATGGAGTAAATATATTTTATAATTTGGATCACCTGCAACCATTAGATAGTGATATTTGTGGTCATCTCACGTTATTGTTTCTTGCAAATCAGTTGTAATTAAGTGTTTGTGTTGAACACACAAGATGGTCGTTATAACGTTAAGATCAAAGTCAAGTAACCTTTACGAACATTTACAAGAAATTATAGAATTGGACAAAAATAGTGAATGGGAAATTGGTCTGATTAATTTTTGTAGTTACAATAGTATTGCAAATGTAAACAAAGGAACAAATTCTAGCTTCAAATATGGTGATAAGTTAATCTTGTTGGATACCGGTGCATATGAACTTGAAGATATTATAAAATCTTTAAAGAATAAATTGAATATGATGGGAAGAAGAATAAACTTATTATACGTGCAAATGCAAATACTATGAAGATTGAAATTTATTCTGATAAGCCTATTGATTTAACACGCTCTGATTCGATTGCTAAGATACTCGGTTTTGATAATGTAGTTTTACAAGCAAATAAATGGTATTATTCCAAACATCTGGTTAACATATCGAGCATTGATGGTATTCTTGTTGAATGTAATTTAGCATGTGGCAGTTACTTTAACGGGAAAGAAAAACATATAATCTACGAATTTTTGCCAAAGGTTCCTAGCGGTTATTTAATAAATGAAGTACCCTCTCCAATTATTTATGTACCTTTGAATACACGTCGAATTCAAACTATTAATGTAAAGGTAACAGACCAGAACGGATCGTTTATTGATTTCCGCGGAGATACAATTACAATTAGACTGCACATACGTGAAAAACAAAAGTAATGGGATATCTTATTTTCAACCCGCGTACACGTAGTACGTGTACGCATAATCAGGACCTTAGTAGAGAAAAGGTCGCGATAGCGTCAACATCTAGTAAACATAATAATAGGGCGTTATCAGCTAAAAGTGCGAGAACTTTGGAAAGATTAGGTTTTATAGTTGATTGGCGACATGTCAGGAGGGGCCGCAATTAGTGATATTCTGGACGTACAGACAGAGCTTCAGTTTTATAATGACATAACCAAATTCCAGTTTCATACACATACAGTTTATTCGGGTCAAGAGATAAAGAACTCTGATGAAGCTCGAATTGGAATAAATTCACTGGATGTTTATACTCTACCTTGCAAATCTTTTATATTAATTGAGGGAACGGTGAGCTGTACAAAGCCGGCAACCCCTGCGATTACAGTAGCAGGGGAGGCAACTGAAGCGGCTGGTGCACCCGTTGCGGCAGACTATAAATTAAGCAGTAACATAGTGGGCAACCTTTTTGATGAAATACGATACGAATTAGCAGGTCAACAAATTTCCAAATCAAGATTAATTGGTTTAACTTCTACAATTAAAGCTATTCTTGTGAAGAACGCATCTGATAAAAACACATATCATTTAGCTGGTTTTGACAGAGCAGGATATGAGCTAACAGATAATAAATTCACTTTCTGTGTGCCGTTGAAATTAATCCTTCCATTTTTTGAAGATTTTCAAAGAATAATTTTAAACTTGAAACAAGAGCTTGTATTATTGAGGTCGCCCTCAGACCTCAATTGCGTCGAGTCTGCAACCGGTACAGAGGTTAGTGTAAAAATTACTAAGCTCCAATGGCGGATGCCCTACATTACTTTAGAAGATCATGTGCGATTGAAATTTTTGAGACTGCTCGATGCCGACACTCCACTGAAATTAAGTTTCCGCCATTGGGAAATTTGTGAATTACCAAATTTGCAAAATTCACTTGTTCATTCTTGGTCAGTACGCACGACATCGAATTTTGATACTCCAAAATACGTTATAATTGCATTTCAAACTGATCGAAAGAATAAAATTAAAAAATCAATATCTAATTTTGACAGCTGTGATATTTACAATGTTAAAGTATATTTGAATAGTGAGTATTATCCATATGAAAATCTGCTAGGTAAGAAGGAGGTTTTATACCGCTTGTTCCTGGATTTCGCACCCTCGTATTATAATCATTCAATCAATAGCGAACTCGGAACAGAAATCGATTTTAAAACGTTTTGTGAATCAACACCGCTGATTGTTGTAGATTGTTCACACCAACCAAGTCATATGAAATCATCGACAGATGTTCGTATTGAAATGGAATTTAGTAAAGCAGTACCTGCAAATACTTCCGCGTATTGCGTTTTAATTAGCGATCGTGTGATGGAGTACACGCCACTCACGAGCATGGTGAAAGAAGTTCAGTAATTTGTTGATAGAGTGCATCACTGCAGGTTATATAAGGTGTGTACTGCGCCAAATGTAAGCCATTATCAGTTTTACCTTTGAACAGGAATCATGTCCTATTCTTTGTGTTCTGATATTTTGGACGAGCCACAAACTCGCTCTATTGGTATCCAGTGTGATCTTGATTCTGATATTTTGGACAAAGCTCAAACTCAGTCGTCGCTACTTTACGATATTGAATCAACAAGTTTCTATTATGAACCAAGGAGAAGCAGTACACCAATCCAGAAGTCGGGAGAGGAGGAGGAGGGGGCGCCAGAGGTGGAGGAACAGAAACGAGAAGAGGAACAGAAAGGAGTGCAAAAGCAGACGTCTACGAAAATTGCTACGGTTGATCTTCACTGGTTTAAACAAACTTGTAATCAAATTATTGTGAAAGAACTTGCTATTGTCGATGAGAGCAATAATTATGTTGTATTTCATTTCAAATCACCATTTCCAAAGATGGAATTGACTACAAAATTGTATAATGACGTAACATGGCTGGAACGTAACTATCATAAAATAAAATGGGAAGATGGAGATTTGAAATGGAATGAGACAATTATCCGTGAATACCTCGCAGGTTATGAAAAAATTTTTACAAAAGGAACTGAAAAAGCAAAGTTTTTGAGAAGATTGCATTCTAACGTACAATGCATACCGGAGGACTTTCTCAAGCCCGATTTCAGCTTTTTCACCACTTCTTGGTGTTATGATGCATGTAAGATACATAAGTATAGACCCAATGGAAGGTGTGCGTTGTACAGTGCCCAACATTATAATTCTTTGCTGTTTAAAAATATGTATCAAACAAATAATTTCTTGTGCGAGAATACTCGTATGAAAAGTATGAAATTGGCGCCTATGTATACAAATGCTCAGAAAAGAAACTTTGCACGATATGGATTCTTCTACAACGGAAAGGAATTACAGTGTGTTTATTGCTTGCATGCACTGAGACTGCATAAAGCTCGCACGTGTTATCTGTCTACAATTATTAATGAAGAAAGACCGTTTAATTATTCTATAATAGTGCCAGCCTACACATAGTTTTACTACTCGACAACGATGGATCCGACAAAGTGGTTAGCTGCTGACAACGAATTGGAAGTGAGGTTAAAAAACTGCATAGACTGGTATGACGAATGCGAAATTGCAATTCAGAAATCAACTAGTGAAAATTATAGTTTGGCGAAACAATTGAAAGACATTTTTCTAAGCACAGTTAATTTGAACGATATAAGAGACTATTTGTGCTATTACCGTCCACACAATTTGTCTATAGATAAATTGATTAAAATTGAAGATGAAGTTATGATGTATTGTTGTAGTGAAATGTTGTAAACAAATATATAGATATTTCCTCGAACATTTTGGTTTAGTATCAGTGTAGACTTGATTGAGTGAGGACGCGAGATACGCCCCCCTCAGACACAACTGTTACAGCTAAGTGCACATTCCTACCTTATCAAGAGATACGCCCCCTCAGAGCCAACTCTGTTACAGCTAAGTGCACATTCCTTCCTTATCAATTTTATTGTTCATAACATAATCGAGGTCATGCAGTGTTTTAGCTTTGCTAAATTCAAAAAATTATCTCGTCTCTTGATGTCAATTTCATTCAATGAATTTGATTCTATTGCAAAAAATATTAAATTTTCAACAGGATTCCAAGGCAATGATGTTGATCAAGCGTTAACAAAAACAGAAAATGTACATTTTCCAATTTTATCTGAGATTTTTGAATTATTGGACATACTAGATACAGGTCATCTACATTATTGTAGTGCAAATGATTTCTCAACTATTGTTACAAATTCCGATGAACTTTGGAAATGCTTGTATGACATTGCAGATAAAAAATGTAAAAGATCAACTTAGATCATTGACCTCTCTCTGTTAAGACATCAATAGAGCTGATACCCCAAGTGATATAGGTCTGAGGATATCTATAAATATTTTTGGAATGCTTGTTCGTACTAAATTTACTAATAGATATTCTCGGAGAGCACACTTACCAAAAAAGCAACGCCTGCGGTTTGTACAGCACATAGAAAATTTCAATATAAATTTGTGAAATTTTTCTTAACTGTCGGGTGGAAAGCAAACCAATCACTTTATAATTTTACAGTATAGCATTAGATGGATTCACTTTAATTTGACAGTATAGCATTAGATGGATTCACTTTAATTTGACAGTATAGCATTAGATGTAGAAATATGGATTCACTTTAATTTGACAGTATAGCATTAGATGGATTCACTTTAATCTGTCAGTAGGGAATTTTTCCTCCAAAAAGGGAAATTATTTTTCCCCTCAGTGAGAGAGATATATCTCTCTCTTTTCAACCCCCTCGTCCTCACTGGGAGATAAGATAAGGAGAGGGAGAGGGAGAGGGAGAGGGAGAAGGAGAGGAGAGGGAGAGGGAGAGGGAGAGGGAGAAGGAGAAGGAGAGGGGGAGGAGAGGGGGAGTTTGCGCATGCGCAGAGGGGTAGGGGGAAGGGGGAGGGGGATTTGCGCAAAAATTTTTCCTTATTTCTCGGTAATTGCGCAAAAAAGCTTCCTTGAAGTCTTAAATATAGGCTACTAACAACCATTTGACTGGACTATTATAATAATTGGTGTGCTACCAATTTTATCCAAATAGGTTTGATAGCTTTCACCTATCACCTAAGGAAAGTCATCGGTTCCAATATTGCTAATATCTTGATAAATCATGAATGGATTTAATGCCTATGGATAATAAGTCCAGTTCAGAGCAAATCAAATTATAATTTTCAAAATGATTCGAAAAAATTCAGTTTACACCAGAACAAATAATCAAACATGGACTGAAAATAGATTGAAGATAATTGAGGTTACAAATATGTTTGATATGTTCATCAAAATAGATTCAAAAAGCTTTCACAAAAACTCAGAAATTATTGTTTCAAAACTAGATCAAAATATACAACTTATAAATTAATAATACTTATCCTTCATTTACAGGCTATAAGGCAGGCTTATGACTTTCAACATTAAATGAAAATTTTAACACCAATTGAAAAGATAAATTGAAATCTACACTTCACATATGTTCAATAACATCAATAAATTTAATAAAAAACATTCAAATCTCATACAAAACATCTTAAATTTCAATTATTTAGAAAATCTTCAACAGGAGACAAATACTTCTAATGATAGCCAAGCCTTATACAAAATTGAGAGAAACGCCTGAGATGAACACCTGAAATAAATA
>NW_024092798.1:0-15336 GCF_014356525.2 Nilaparvata lugens | reverse complement strand
ATTCGTCGGCCGTGCAGGCAAGTTGCCGGGCTATTATATTCAATTTGGATACGGTGTCGTATGCGGAGATCGCCCACTATGTACAGAACGCCCATGAATGACGTCACGCGTAAATGACGTCACACCTATCCTATCGAAACTATGACGTCATTGAGGGGTATTTCTCTCCCCACAACTCCGCTCCCCCCGCTTGCTCGATACCCTTTTTCTCTCTCGACACCATGCTCAAACCTCACTCTCACTCATTCTCTCTCATAGAAGACTCTGCTCTGTCAAAGTTTCTTCCTCTCAATCATATACATTCCCTCTTTCTCACACACGTGCTCCCCTCCCACCGCTCGCTCAGTACAATCATTCTCTCTCGACATTCACTCTCCCTCGTTCTCTCTCATAGAACACCATACACAATAGTAATATTATAAGGAAAAAATAATAATTCCGCGCGCGCGCGAGTACCTGATGCTCTGTCAATGTATCTTTCAATCA
This sequence comes from Nilaparvata lugens, assembly GCF_014356525.2. Lineage (NCBI taxonomy): Eukaryota > Metazoa > Arthropoda > Insecta > Hemiptera > Delphacidae > Nilaparvata > Nilaparvata lugens. Next base: position 14,850 of record NW_024092798.1, on the reverse strand, counting down.
ATCCTATACATTCCTTCTTTCTCACACAAGCACACACGTCTATACAGTACTTCTCTCTCACACTCTTGTTCACCTACTCTCCCTTACTATTCACTTGACATAAATAAATAATTTTTTTTATAGAACAACTTTCATTATAGAACAAGAGCTTATATTTATTATGTGTTCCAACGCTGGTGAACAGTGAGTAAATACTGATTATACAGATATAATCGATTATATCTGGCTAATTAGGAATGTTATTGAATAATGACTATCATGTCGTTATTACATCTATATTGATAAACTGTATTGGAAATTGGAATTTCAGTACCTACATAAATCAAATTCTTTTTATTCTTCTCTTTACAAATCTACGCTTTGCGATTCTTCTAGAATAATAATTAAAAAATATTATTTTTTATATATTATTATACTATTTAATAATAAGTAAACAATATTATAAGCTACAACAGTTATTTTATTTACTCACTGTTCACCAGCGTTGGAATACATAATAAATATAATCCAAAATAATCTAAAATGATAGAATCTAAATTTTTGTCTTCGAATGGATTTCAGTTTTTTTGTGCCATATACAGAAGTCCAGTTTATTATCACCAATAAACCTTGAATAATTATGCTGCTTGAACTAGACTCATAGAATAATTATAATCATAAATATAAATAATACCAGCAGTTAAACCATACTCCGCAAGGGTATTTTTAAAGCACTGAATAGTGGTTCAGATTGAATTTAGGTTTTGATATTGAACATATTCAATTGTAAATATTGACAATCAATAATAAAACGATTCGATTGGCTCTTTCATCCTCTTTGTATCACAGAATAAATAAATTTGTTTTTATTACTCATTAATTAACAAACATGATGTAGGTAGGCATAAAATATAATCTTCCTCAGTAAATCAAGAATCATCGTACAAAATTTCAAGTGAATCAGTTGAGTAGTTCTCACGCGAATGCCTCATTCGCGAATTTCCCATCCCATATGTGTGTAAGCCAATTCTATACTTTATAATATTATAGAATTACTATTACTATATCTTTCTTAATGAATTAATTTCTAATGGATGTTATGATATTTTTTAACTAGAAATAAATTCATTCATTTATTTATCGTCTATTTTCTGTTTATCAATGTTCTATATGCATTTTTAAACATCATTCTAGAATGATATTATCATGCTTCATATTGAATATATTGATGCTACAAAATAACACCAAAGGTACAGGCTTCCTAACGCTCTGTGAACTTGTAGTGCACAGGTGTCGAATTATTTTAGAAAAATTGAAAAGAAACTTCAAACTTCACGTTGTCAGAATATGTTGTGAAGCTTTAACTTTGTACAAGCATAGTCTTTTCAATAAAACGCATTCAAAAATGCGTCCAAAATTTGGAAAAATGTTATTATAAACTATGAATTTTGTATAGCACAGTTTTCACGGGATTCTGATTGTATTAACTTTACAAGATCTTCAATTTGAAAAATTTATTTGGTAAAAACTGAGCTTGTAGAAAATTCATTAGAGATCAATACATATTTTCAGTATATATGAACAAACTATCACCAGGATTCCAATGCATCTGGATTATGTAGGGGAATTCCCATCAAAATATTTTCTCCCATATTGTAGTTGAAAATGTTTATTCCTGAAAACTGATCATTCATTAGTGTTCAGTGATTGTCACTATTTCTACGTTTTCTAAGCTTTTTTCGAAAATCAATGAGCAGAACATTTTGAAATTTAGTAGTACTGTGTATAGGTTCACTGAGGACTAGACAGTTTTGGGAAACAGATAATCAAACTATTATTATGAATAACCACCATTATGAAAAATGGTAATAAGAACAAATAAAACGTTTACTACTGTACTCATCACCATAATCTAATATCATGAATAATCCACATTAAGCTCCTTTTTCAATGCACCAGCCATTTTAATTCGTACCCAAAACCACTAACCGTACACACTGGTTTATTACAACTGAATATCTATACTTGGCTGTGAATCAATAATATCAATATAATATTTTAGTTTGCAGTACAAATTATTCAGGGCTCAAATCGCCAGAAAAATCGTATATTAAAAAAAGTCTCCAGAACAGTCGTCCTGTACGATATTATCCACGCCTAAGCTTCTGAGCTTTCAGTCTTTGTAACATAAAAATAAAATTTTTTTATTGGAAAAAATAAAACAATATAAATTCAAGTTTCTGTGAAATAATTGCAACAGTTGAAAACGATTCAATTCTATTTTTTCTTTTTCTTTACTCTTATTGTCAGTTGAGGGTTGAAGACATAGCCAGGATTTATGTATTGCTGTGGGAGGGGCCAGAAGTGAAATATTAAATATTCAATAATTAGGCTAATGATTACCTACATAGGTTGGTATTCACCAAATACAATTTATATCAAAAACACAGTCACGTAAGAACAATATGGACCTTATTTGTATCAGATTTTATAATTCATGGCTATATTATATTAAGGTGCGCTACATCATACATAATAATATATCAGTTTATCTCAGGTATGCAGCATAAGTTATTCTTGACAGGGGAACATTCAAGAGTGAGAACTGTTCATTGTGAAGGTGCGTACAGGCTTATGCGCCACGAACACGCGTATTTCTCTTTTCATCAGCTAATATTATGCCTATTATATCTGTATTTTACTGTTTCATTTTACTGTGTTCCATTGAAGACCGTACGATAAATTTTTTTTCATTTGTTTAATTGAGCTAGTTGACTCTAAGGCTTCTGATATGATTCGATCTTCATGAATTTTTAGGTCATTTCGGATATGGAATCTCGCTAATTTGCATAGAAGGTTATACTCAATTTTTTCCTCTACAGTTTTTGGATTTTTCCTCTTCATAGCTTCTCTCGAACAAATTATATTTTTCGTGTTCTGAGAAATTTTTGTTGGTCTCGTCGATGCTGATTGTTTGAAAGAACTCACAACCAGAGATTCCATCAGATTGTATGATTCCTGCAGTGTCAGGTGCGATTCATTTTCAATTATATGTCGTACATTTGCCGCTAATTCATGTGTCTCTGTTTCATTAAGTGCCAGCATTTTAACAACATTTTTTATTCCATGTACGCCTCGGTCTCAATGAATTCCATTCTTTAGACAGTATGATAGTTATCAGTCTGTGGTCTGTGAAGAATTTAATTTTTTCCGGTGACGTCAAACTGTTCCACGAGGCCCCTATACGCTGTCAAAACATAATCAATTTCACTTTTTGTTTGCTGATTCGGAGAGATCCATGTCCACTTTCTTCCTCTTCTTTTTTTGAAAAATGAATTAATCACCTTCAACCCTTGTTGAAAACAGAAATCAACTAGCATTTGGCCTGACTCGTTTCTCCTTCCATATTTACCTACGACATTGGCCTCGTTTTCTTCCTGAAGTCCAACTTGTGCATTGAAATCTCCTAGTATTATCGTAGAGTTTTTCCAATTATTGCTTTTATCTTGAGACAAGATCGTAGAAAGAGTCTCGTAGAAAAGTTCTCGTTCAATCACATCTGATTCAGCTGTAGGGGCGTAAACTTGATAAATATTCAACGTTTTACAGATTCCAACTCTAAGTCTCAGCACTGCAATTCTTTCTGAGAAACCCTTGAGTTCGATTATTTTTTCTTTTAAATGTTTCTTTATTAAAAATCCAACTCCTTTTTGTCCTTGTGTCTCGCCAAAGTGGTAGAAAATGAATTCGCTTTTTCTGTATATAATTTTTTCAGAATTTCTCCTTACCTCTGCTAAACCAAGAATGTCTATATTTGTTTCTTGTAATGCTTCTTCTAATTCACACAGTCTGTCTTCCGTACGAAGAGTTCTTACATTTAGTGTTCCTATCACTAATCCTGGGGGGTTACGGTCACAATTCCCCTCGGTGACCAACCTTTCTGGGGAAATTTTATTTCTTGAATTCCTTGCTTTTAATATCATCCCGTTTTTGTTGGTTGGCAGCCTAGTTTCCATTAAACGCTATTCATTCCTATCCAAGTTCTTATCCCTACTTTTCATCTGGAAATAGTTGTCTATAGGACCCTTTTTCTCTACACTGCTACTTTCCTTTCCTGTCTTTTCGGGTATTCTTTCCTTCTGTTTCTCATCTGATGCCCTCATTTGTTTTGCCTGGCTTTCCTCACTCGTTGGAGAAACACTTAACTCTCTTTTTTTATTTCCTTTCTTATATTCCATCACGACTAATTTATCGTACTTGATTACGGCGTATTTACCTTCTTTCTGGCTGTTACTAGATCGTTTCTAAGGCTCTTCCTAATTTGTTGAACGTCCTCAGGATAGTCTTCAGAGACAGAAATATTAGATCCTTTCAATTTCTTACTATTCTTCAAAACTTCCGTTTTTTTCGACAGCGTTGTCAGCGCCAAAACAATTGGTCTGGCTGTATTATCTTCGTTTTTTCCTATTCTTCTGACAAAGTCCACCTCCCAGTTTTCAATTCTTACATCGAGTTTTCCTCTTATTAGTTCAATAACCAAACTTTTTAGATCGCTCGTATTATCATTCTTCAGCCCGTGTATAACTATGTTCCTCTCCCTGACCTTTTTTTCCAATCGACTTATCTTCTCCTTCTGCTCTTTAAGTGTTTCGTTGATATTGAGTAGTTGTTCCTTCATAACATCTGCAACCCTGTCTGTAATGACACTCACCTTCTCATCAAATTCGGCTTTAAGCTCTTGCTTTAAATCTGCTTTGAATCTATCAAGCATACTGACGAGGTCTTTAGACTCCATTTATTGTCCTTCTTTGTACTTACAATGCTATACAGTTGAATATTTTCCTTTTCTATTCAAAGTTACTACGTTCATTAAACACTCTTTGCTGTATGTAAAATTCGGAATATCTGTAAACAAGCCGTCGATAGTCGCGATAAAGAGCTTAGCCGTTCAACAAGAAGAAAATAACAACGAAGATATAATAAAATAAATGCTGGTTCCTCCCGAATTCTTGAGATAAGATAATATCGTTATGTAGGTCAGTAGGACTTGAATACCGTAATCATCAGTGACTAAAGAGCTATGCTATATCGTAACGAAATTTTCTACTAATAGTTTGATAATTCTCTCCCAGATGGAGTCAGGCACTGAAGTATTCCAATCTTCGACAAAACATCCCTCAATCGTGGCCTTCTTCCCATCGAGGTCAATTCGTTGTTTACTCGTTGGCACTAACTGAGTCCAAAGTACACTTCTCTTTGAAATATTGTATTAATTGTATGCCTGACGAAAAATGGCTGATCGCAATGTTAGCTTCTAGTGGGAGATGTTGTTGTAAGAAACTACTTGCTACTCACAGGTGCGTTTGTTTTCAGCCGTTCTCCCGTGTCGATCCTGCGACGAGATGATTATGGAATCGATTGAGCACAATAAAACTTGATTTAAGAATTGTTTCACTAACAATTTAACTAATTTTTCGAGAGCTTACTAGCTTAGAACTTTTCAACTGCAACCAGTGTTGCCAGCGTAACTATTGAGCCCAAATTATGGAAACGGTATAGAATGAAAGCCCTAAATTAGCTCTATCGAATTACACCTTCATCTTCAAGATCGGTGATGGTCGCGGGCTGACCGTGAAGCTGGCCCATCAATATATGAATCCTTATGAGCCCCATTTCCCGTTGAGCCCAAAATTTGAAACTTGGATATTCTGGAAGCCCTAAATATTGGCATATGTTTCAAATTTTGGGTTCGATATGTTAGGGCCAGCTTCACGGCGGTGGCTTGTTTTAATTAAACGCTTGTGAATAGCATAATACATTGCTTTCATCAATGGCTACAAGATGAAATCGAGCTTTATGAAAATTGAGTGACATTCATTCAATTTTTCACTAACCCCTCATTTGATTGATTGGTCTATTATATCGATTGTTATTCAGTCAGACCTAGGCCTATCTGATCTATTCTACCACTAAAGTGGTTACCAAACTATAATATATTCGAGAGATTCATCTCATTTAAAGGTAGCCTATTCTTTTCATGACTAACATAATAATTATTATAACTACAAAAAATTGAAACATACATTTTTCTGGTACGAAATTCCACTTTCCATTCTTTAGAAAATTTCCGTAGCTTCTAAATGACATCTAGTTGGGGGCTGTAGGCTACATAAGTCACTTTTCCACGGCTGGAACGTCATTGGAAAAAGAGAGAAATGTATGGCACCTGGGACTATATTGTTTGATAAATCTTTACAGCGCGTGAAGACATTTTTAGAGGCCTGGTTGCACAAAAGCCGGTTAAATTTTAAGCCGTGATAAATTTTAGAGGAACCAAACAGAGAAGGCCTTTTTTATAAGACCTTCTCTGATTGGTTCGCGTGAAATTAATCACGATTAAATTTTAACTGGCACTAATAAAACTAATATATGACGGTCACAATTATTATTAATATCATTTTTCAAATCAGATTACATTATTTGTGATGAAAATCATGTCATATACGGTAATTTTTCTGTGCAATAATTCTGGAATATTGGACATCCTAAATACAAAAAGTTGACTTTTTCAGTTTATTCGCTTGTTTCAAATAATCATGAAAATATACATATTTTTTTTAATTTTCACGTTCTCCATAGTTCCTCGATGAAGATAAAGAAAAATGGTTGAAGATGAATTATTTGAGTCAACTGAGCATGTAGGCTACAGTATGGAATTCTCTATAATTTGATGCCAATCACAAGTTCCTAGCGATGAGAAAAGTTGTTGATTTACAAAAAAAAATTGTGAAATTGTGAAATACACGTTGTAGCCGAGGGCCTGACCAACGTTATTCACAACAATTTTGATGCGAAAAGAGTTGTGAAAATGCTTATGGCGCTCCCGCACCTTCCGCCCCATCAAGGACCGTGTGCGGGGGGAGTCGCATAAAGCAAACCATATTCATTTCATAATAATTATGTATTACATCATTCTAATATGGAGAAAATAAATCAATTTTATATACGGTAGGTAATTGACAAAATATAATGCGTAAATTAAAATTTAAAAAATAAAATATATATACTTAAGTGAAAGTTTGGGTTGATTTTGATGAAGAACGCTTTATTGAGAATTTTATCCGACAGCAATCAGGGGTTTATGATAATTAATTTATTACCAAATACAAGAAATATTTTTATAAATAAAACAATTAATTTTATAAATTAAAGCAAACGAGAAAAAGAAATTGAAAGAAAAATGGAAAATTTGGAAAAAAGAGAATCAAAAATGGAAGATCTAACTTTTTGAATATAGGGCGAAAAAAGTAGAGCATCCGCCGCTTCAGTCCCGATGCTAAGGAGCCACACACCAACCCACCGCCTGTAAACAGCGACAGTGCAGCGCTCACTTGGTGTGAATACAAGGAATATATTATTCTTATTAATTATTTTTCATTGTTTCTAAGTGAGGACCTTCAGTTTAACAACTTTTATATTATTCAAGATTTATTTCCTACAGACTAAGAAAACACCAGATTTTTCTCCCAAAATTGGTCATTAACAAAAATATACAAGAAATATTAACAATTGTACTTTTCTAATATTGATAAATTTACTTTCCAGTTATCGTAAAACTATTTAAACCACTACAAAGTTTAAGATGACCATCAATGTTTGAAAAAAATTCTTAAATGTTATTTAAGAAAAAACGTATGGGTTCTTCTAGACCACCGCGCCAGTAGTAGTGTCTAAAAAAGGCTACTGGTAGTTTATTAGTCCTAATACAAGCTGTGTACTAGGGTGAAGTGTTAGATAACTAGGCACAGTGGCCAAACATAGGCTAGTTGGCTCAACAAAACGTACAGATGTTGCCCCGAAATTGACAATTGGCGCGACAGAGGCAATTTGGTGAATAAATAGGCCTACCATTGGCAACCATGAGAGACAGTTAGGCAAAATTCTAGCCGAGGAGCTACCGCTGTTATCTCAGTTGTTATTGAAGATATAGACTCAATTTTTTTAGGTGGAAGAGAAGGAAAAAATAAAGCGCGGTACGCGGTAGCCTATTTTGATACAATTCAATTTTTAGAAATAGGCTAGCTGTTTTAAAACTAACCTTGAGTAACGGCGACTTTCAATATCAATTACAATTCTATTACTTGAATAACTTTTGAATACAGTACAAATAATTTATAATTCATGTAATATTGAATCCAATGATTTCATGAAGAAATCTTTTTTCTCTGTTGAATAATTAGGCAGCTATGATTTCGAAAATTGAAGTTACTATCATGGCAAGAATGTGTATTGCCACTATGTTGACCCTTCGCAGCACCGTATGCCCGCCCATCATGCACTAAAGCTACCATTAATAGTTTTTTGTGATCACGAATACTAATCACTGTGATTAGACATTTTGATAAATATCAACATATTAGCATTTATAAGCAAAAACCTAACCTCCTAACATTTCCTTTTACCTTGTAAAGTAAAAGTAAATTCGTATGGCTTTTGTAGTTGGGGAGTCCCTTGAGGGAAGGTCCCAACGTCTGAATATATAATTTAAGCCGTCAATGGGCCTAACGACTGTCATACTTTAGCCGGGACCAACAATTAACGTGCCCATCCGATAATACGGGTAAAAAGTCACATGAAAAATATCAACATATTGCCATTTATAAGAAAAACCTAACCTTTCCTTTACCGTTGTGAGAAGAGTCTTTGAATCTTTCTGCATAGGTACACTGTTAGGTGTTGATTACCAACTTTGTAATTATGCTAGTTCTTACCTAGAATTCATCATTATCATTTAAACTGCAATTGAATAAAAGTATTTTTTCATTACAACTTTAATTAACTTAACGTGAATTGCAATAATAAGATTTACCAACTGAGATCAATAAAGTTTGGAATCGTCGTTCCTTCAAAATAAGGTAAGTTTTGAAACAGCTACTTCTAATATTAAAATTTAATTAAGTTGTATCAAAATAGGATAGTTGACTTCATTTTCTCCTCCTCTTTCATTAAAAAAATTAACTGGATATCTTTAATAAATGAGACAACAGCGGTTTCTGACCGGCTAGAATTTAGCCCAGGTTACAAGGATAAAACATTATTATTACTTATAATAAGTTACAAGTAAAAAATCTTCTAGCTATCAATGTATTTAAAAAGAACAATTAACTCATTTCCATAATAATACCAAAATTTCACTCAAAAAGAACAATTAACTCATTTCCATAATAATACCAAAATTTCACTTACAGTTAAACCAGGAAATGTTGGTTGCTAGCTTATTATTACTGTAGCTAATGCTCAAATGATTTAAGATTAACTTATTCTTGTCAATAAATTGGTAAAATAATCTCGGAAAAGCGTATTCCTATCAATAAAGTCTGAGAAAACTGTACAGAAAATAGAATTAGGTACTTTACATTTAATTTTCAAATTCTAAACTAATCAAAAATGAGAATATTAGTTTAGGTTAGAAAATTATTCAATGCCGTCAAAATCTTGCTAAATGATTAGATAGTAAGAATTATTAGAGCGACGAAGCTGGTAATTATAAATATTAAAGCAGTAGGTAGCGCTACAGTCGATGACGTCACTCAAAGTATCGTGCGCACAAAATGCCATCACGTGACCTTTATCTACTAGTGCGCACAGATTGTCAAGCGAACAGATTGTAAGTCGAACAGTTTGCGGAGCGAATAACTTGTACCACCCCAATATAGATGACTAAGCTATACCTTCAAGCGTTTGGAAGCATGATGCCTCCTTCATTTCTCATCGCCATTGAATATCGGGCAAGAAGTCAGGCGCCCAGACAGACTTATATGTGAAAACATCGACTTTCATTGCGTTATATCTTTCGATATACTTGATGGATTTCAATATAATTTTTTTTCAACTTTTCGTCATTTCCATCACCATATGATACAATGATTTGTTCATTGAACATTATTTTTAACCCGACCAAACATCTAATTTAGTGAACCTACCTCACTACAGATTTTGATCCATTCTATAAGCAAATGAATCTCATTTTTACAATATTTCCCTATTACCATGTATTTAGGATATGAAAAATAAAACATTAATTTATTATAGATCGCTAATATTACCGTATATTTTATTAGATGGCAAATAATAATAAATTAACCATTATCACAATATTCCGTGAAACTGTTTCTCATTCGTTTTGCAACTTAAGTATAGGTACCTAACTATACTCTATACTCCTATATTTAATATAAGATAATAAATAACTACATATTATAAGAACGGGAAAAATAAAACAAAAATTATAGATCGCTAATATTACCGTATAAATTCTATTAGATGGCAAATAATAATAAATTAACCGTTATCACAATATTTCGTGAAACTGTTTCTCATTCGTTTTGCAACTTAAATATAGGTACCATACCTAACACTATACACTATACTCCTATATTTAATACAAGATAATAAATAACTACATATTATAAGAACGGGAAAAATAAAACAATAGCAATAATAAAGAATTTATAGACAATTTTAGCAAATAATATTTTTTATAATACAAATTTAGCATACAATATTTTCATAGTTCACAAAATATTACAATATAAGACAAATTAATGGAATGGAATATGGATACCTATATTGGATCTATGGAAATAAAATATTTATTATAATATTACCGAAACTTATATTTTATTACTTGGCAAATAATGATAATGAATCAACCTAAGCACAATATTCCTTGAAACGATCATTTGGCACTAGGCTTAGCCTGCTTGAAACATGACCAATGAAAATATAAAAATACTTATGGATGAAAAGAAATATTTTTATCTGGCGCATGCAGATTCATTCATCCATAAGCACTGCATGAAACTACCATACTTTGAATATTTTTTATTGCTTCAATAAAAAAATATTATCATTCGAAAAAGGCTCTTTTTCTACACAGCGAATACAAATACCCGACTTCTTGCCCAAAATTTCTGGTAGCTACACTAGCACAGTGGCATCATAGCGGACTTCACTCTTCTTAATCTTATTCTCTATATCAATGTAAGGAACTATAAAGACTGGGTACACACAGTCGCCATTTTGAGTCATAGCATAGCATTCGTTTCAACTAGGGAACTATAAATACCAGATACGCGCAGTCGTCATCTTTATAGTTCCTTAGTTTGTGGTGTTTAACTTACATTGTTGTTGAACAATGCATTGTTGTTAGCTTGGTTGTGACGTCATCACAAAAGCATCTGCCCCAGCAAGTGTCCCGCTGTCTTCAGAGGAGCTGAACGACCACTGGATTGACTCTATCCAGCACATCAGGGAGAGGATTGCTGCTTCTCCAGAGGCATCAGCATCACCAACACAACTGCTGACAGAATCCAGGCAACCACCAGTGGCTACCCTGACTTGGCGCAGTGTCACACCAGAGGACATCTTGAGGATCACATCCAGTATGAAGAGCTCTACTAGTAAAGACTTTTATTATATGTCTAGTAGGTTTATAAAAAGTATAGTTAAGCTGATTGTTGTTCCCCTGACATACTGTATAAACCTATGTTTAGCTCAGTCTGTTTTTCCTAGCCAGCTTAAATTGGCAAAAACGATTCCAGTTTTTAAAAAATTGCATGGTTGCCTGTAAAGTCGGTATATGGGCGAAAGTTTTACGTGACAACGACTTAAGTGGTAGAATAATTTTAATGTGAATATTCATTCGTATAGTAGGAAGAAGGATGAAATAATAGTAACAATTTAAAACATTTATTTATACAAAGAATTATATTTAAAACATCAATTTATACAAAGAATCTCGTACTGAACCACAACATTGTGATTACTACAACATAACCTATTCACCTATGCATGATTATGTGATTATGCATTATTGTGATTTCTACAACATAACCTATTCACTTATTCACCTAAGCAGGCACAGTCGCAGGAGATTGCTTGCGGCGCCTGCGCAGGTTGACTGCTCCGTTTCACTCTCTCTCCAGGTGAATGCCTTCGGATTGCTGGCTGCTGCTGCATTGCTCGCCACTGCTCCTATTCGTGCTCTTTCCAGACAACCATGAACCGAAACGAACGCTCTCACTCGCTCTCATTGTGAGCACATAACGTGGGAACCTAACACAGTTTCTTGAAGTGTCACCCGGCAAACCAATTTATAAGACGTTGTCACGTCAAAAAGGTGATAGATGTGACCCCAACAATTACAGGCCAATATCTATATTACCTATACTCTCAAAGATATTCGAGATGTTAATAGCAGAGCAGCTGTATGAATTTTGTGAGGTTAATGGCTTATTTGCAGGTACACAGTTTGGATTCAGAGCGGGGAGGTCCACTGTTGAGGCTGTGGGATATTTAATCTTAAAAGTAATTAAGAGTTTGGAGGGGGGAGGTCTTGCTGGGTTGACTCTCTGTGATCTCAGCAAGGCTTTTGATACCCTAGACCATGACATCTTAATGTCTAAGCTCTCTGCCTATGGCATAGTTGGCAGTCCTCTGGTGCTTCTCTGCTCCTACCTGGAGGGTCGTCAGCAGGCTGTGTCTGCAAATGGTATAAGGTCGCGGGTGAGATTGGTGACCTGTGGGGTGCCCCAGGGCTCTGTGCTGGGGCCCTTATTGTTCCTGATCATGATAAACGATGTCGCTCTCTCCAGAAACAGGACAGTGGTATGCTATGCTGATGATACCTCATTATTGGACATCAATGGGGACTTGGCTGACCTGCATGAACTGATGCAGGCTTCAGAGGGGACCGTGGCTGACTGGTTCCGAGCAAATAGATTTTTGCTTAACAGCGAGAAGACTCAGTCCATTGTGTTCAGCCTCAAGAATGGTGATCAGTTCAACTTCCCCTTGGTGAAGCTCTTGGGCTTTACAATGGATCGTAAGCTTGCTTGGGGAGATCACATTCAGGGTGTCTATTGCAGGCTCAATAGAGTGCTGTTCCTGCTGAGGAGTCTGAGAGGTTGCATCCCGGGGGCCCATCATCGAATGTGCTACTTTGCCTTCTTCCATAGTGTGATGGCTCATGGTATTACACTGTGGGGTGGTGCCGCCGAGGTAAAAAGGATATTGCTGGTGCAGAAGAAGGCTATACGAATTTTATGTGGGGCTGATTATCTGGCGAATTGCAAGCCACTGTTTTTAAGGGAGCACATTATGACAGTCTTCAACCTCTACATTTTCAGGTCTGCCATTGCAGCTTTTCGGGGACTTGTTGCCTTGCCTACCAGAGGTGACTTTCATCGGCATGACACCAGGAACAGGCACAGGCTGAACCTCCCTTACTGTAGATTGGGGAGGACTCAAAACAGCTTGGCCTACCAGCCGGTGAGGATCCTCAACAAGCTGCCCATTTCTGCCAGAGGTTTGCCTGAGGTGGTCTTGAGGAGGAGATTGAGGACGTTCCTGCATGAAAATCCCTTTTACTCCTTAAGGGAATTTTTTGAATGTGACACGGCAACTGTAAGTAGCTACTTCTTGTAATAGCGCATTTGCCTGCTGCTTGGTTGTTTTTTTCTGTGTTTCTTTTTACTTTCTGTAACTTTTTGACTGTCCATCTAAGGACTTGTTTTTATTATTATCTTGATGTGTTCCCTTATGGACATGCCCTGGTGGCATGTCTGTGCTATGAACAAAAACCATTATTATTATTATTATTGTCAAGATGGGTGGATTTGGCAGTAGATGTTGGCTTCAGAGGCTAGACTTCCCAACGTGTCTATTCTATAACTGGTCTAAGACAAACACCTACACAACAAACTTTTGTGATGTCTAGGTGGGCGGATTTGGCTTTGACTTTCAGTATGAATCAACGAGCTATATGGTAAACTATAGAGTGGCTGAGTAGCCGCTATTCCTGTTAGGAATTGAACATGGGCAGCCATGACAGAGAGAGGCAAGAAGTGGCGGAAAATTTGAATGACCCTATTGATATAATAGGAACTTTCATAAAATACAAGGCGCAAATCAGTTATATTTAATAAATACTACATTGAATTTTTATCGAGAGTTTTAAATATATGTATTACAGTTGTTTTGCATCCATAAAATTAACTGTTTGAAATGCTTTACTTGAAGCCTTGGTGGAATTAATGTAGCTCAAGTTACAGTGTTAATACTGCTTAGCCATACAAGTGCTCTAGTAAGTTGAAATGCCATACCGTAACTGCAAAATTATTATTTTAAAGATTGGATTATTTTCAATTCCCTTGCCCTATTACCAGAGGTAAGGAAAGTATTGCTTTCCAAAAAAATTTAAGGTACCCTAATTTCATGTTTTCTATACGTTTCATTATTTTCCTTGCCCTATTACCATAGGTAAGGAAAGTATTGCTTTCTGAAAGAATATGAGGTACCCAAATTTCCAAATTTCTATACATTTCAAGGTCCCCTGAGTCCAAAAATGTGGTTTTTGGGTATTGGTCTGTATATGTGTGTGTGTGTTGTGTGTGTGTGTGTGTGTGTGGTGTGTGTGTGTGTGTGTGTGTGTGTGTGTGTGTGTGTATGAGTGTATGTGCGTCTGTGTACAAGATATATCATCTCCAATTAACGGAATGACTTGAAATTTGGAACTTGAGGTCCTTACACTATAAGGATCTGACACGAACATTTTCGATCAAATGCAATTCAAGATGGCGGCTTAAATGGCAAAAATGTTGTCAAAAATAGGGTTATTCGCGATTTTATTGAAAACGGCTCCAATGATTTTGATCAAATTCATACCTAAAATAGTCATTGATAAGCTGTATCAACTGCCACAAGTCTCATATCTGTGAAAATTTCAGGGGCACTGCACCATCTATGCAAAGTTTGGTTTTAGATTCCCAATTATCAGGCTTTATATACAATTTAAACAAAAACAATTCG
>NW_024092797.1:0-14674 GCF_014356525.2 Nilaparvata lugens | reverse complement strand
AGCCCATCACTGTTTCCCAATACCATGTACTCTGTTTTGATCGGCTAATTTTCAGTCCCTTTCCTCCAAAGTCCTCCTCCAGCTTTCAAGCCTGTCTCCAACTGATCTTTGGTAGGTTCACAGAGCACGATGTCATCTGCAAATAGCATGCACCATGGTGCTGGCCTCTTCGTCGTAATGATCTAAAAAATATTAATTGTAAATTAATAGAAACTCTGTAAAACCATTACCTGTCGATCGGAGTCGATGAAGCTTTAAACCTGTTGTAACAGCGCTGCAGCACTTCATGAATTATAGTCAACCGTCAAAAATAGTCCGATGGAAATTGGAATGGCTGAACACCTCCTCAGCCTCCCCCCCCTCACCATAGACGTTGTCAATTCGTCAGGTGATTTTTTAATTCTTACTTATAATCAACTGTGGACAACGTTGATCATCTCTCATCTTTTCAAATTTCAATTGGACTATTTTCGTGCGGTTGACTATAGAAATAGGAAGGGCATGAATGGATTCGCTAAAGCCTTTATAGTGAGGTCCACGTTATAAGGCAGTGTTTGATTAGCAATGATCAAATTCAAATTCAAATATTTTTTATTCCTTCAAGAATTTACAATGAAACACTTACAGTGAAAAAATCAATATTACGGAATTCCTCCACAAGGACTAAACGTCTGCATGTGGAGGATAGTTCCATAGACAACACAAGCAATCACAAAATAAAATGATTATAATAGAAAAGATACGCTTCAGATATAATGAAAATAATGGATTAGTTACAAATTAACATAATAGTAAAAGATTAGAAGAAAAAATTAACTAAACTTAGTATTGACTTATTTCTTGTGCAGGCCAAGAAATTCCAGGGAGTGAAGGAGGCTGTGAGTTCGACCTGCATTTATTTTATAATGTAATGAATGATAGAGGGGAAAATCAATATGATAAAACCTTTGATAGTTCTGGCTTTTGATAGTTATCGAATATACGTGAGTGGAGCAGAGCTTCGACTGCCTCCCAGCCAATGTGATACAGCCACCTGTCCACACACCTTCGGTACATGGCTAGACTGTACACCTCCGCCTCTCTTATTTCATTCGGCAAGTTTCTATATCAAGATAAAGACAAGGATAGTAATACCTTGTCTTTCATTCAACAAGCGGAAAGCGCTATCTCTTTCTCGCTTTGCTCTGCTGCCAGATCGCCTTTCAACCATGTATAATTAATAATTAATTAACAAAATATTTCATCTTAATTGTGTAAATTCATTATAATGTTATTAAAAATTATTATTTATCGCTTAATAAAATAAATTGATTATTTTAAACGAAAATGAACCGTTATATCACATCAATAAACCTGTATCTGCTACCGTCTATAGAAGGCATTACAAGACAGAGGTGCGGCAACGTTGTTCTCCACTGCCATTATAACATGGACCTCACTATAGAGTCTATACTGTACAATCAGCTGTTTAGGAGTTTTTTAAAACATCTGTTCACCTACTTGATGCCATGTGTGTGAAACAGCTGAGTTACTTACTTGTTTACTTGTTCATCTTCTCCACAGTCAGAGACCGGGGACACAGAATAGATACAGAATGGAAGCTGTCAATCAAACGCCTATCCAACCAATGATTTTTACATGGCTCAAAATACTAGACACGTCACGTGACCTTAGGAAGTTCCAATCGTGGTCTTCTGATTGGCTCTCGGCAGTGAACGAGATCAATTGATCCGGATCAGTGAAGTGATCCGAACCTCCATCAATACTATTACAATGCGGACTTCCTAACAAGATGGCGGATTTTTGTGCCAGGGTACTAGCCGAGTTTCCATACTGTATGTATACTGTGCCGGGGAATCGTAATTTTTGCCTCAGTATTGAACGATTATGACGAATTGGCCCGCCGCAAAGTAGACCCACGCTAATCCACGAAAAAGCAACCCACGCCGTGGGATGTTTTGTAACAATTGCTATAGAATTATTCATAATCAATCAGCTGACAAGTGGATTATTCATGCATGTATTATTATCATTACACAGATGCCTGGAGAAGCCTAGCAATGGTTTTCAATACAACTCACGGTGTCGGTTGCTTTTCGTGATTAGCGTGGGTCTACTTTGCGGCGGGCCTTAGGCTAGGCGCACACTATTTAGTCAAGATAAGACATGATCAGACACGTTTAGTCACAATACTTCACATAGCTGCTTATGAAGCAACACACACCGATTAGTCATTGCAATTAGACATGTCTTCATTAGTAACTAAGTGAAGTATTGTGACTAAACGGTGTCTGTCTTGTATTGACTAACTGGTGTGCGCCTAGCCTAAGTCATTGCAATTAGAAATGTCTTCATAAGCAACTATGAGAAATATTGTGACTGAACGTGTCTGATCATGTCTAAGGCTAGGCACACACCAGTTAGTCAAGACAAGACACGTTTAGTCACAATACTTCACATAGTTGCTTATGAAGACATGTCTAATTTCAATGACTAATCGGTGTGTGTTGCTTCATAAGCAGCTATGTGAGTATTGTGACTAAACGTGTCTTGTCTTGACTTGACTACTGGTGTGCGCCTACCCTAAGTTGAAATGCGAGTTAAACAATTTCAGGGTCGACATGCATCGACGTGAGACAAGAGGCATGCTTCACAGAGGTGCGGCCCGGTGGATCGGTGGCCCTAGGCAAAGGTCACCTGACGGCATATATTCGCGGGCCGTCTGCTGCTGCTCAATGGTGGGCCGCGCCTGGGGGGGACCGCCTGATGGGTCGCGCTGTGAGCTGTGTCCCCGCCAGGGCACTAACACTTTCAACGAGCTCTGTTCCAAGGTAAACCATTCATTTTGCTAATTCAACTAGTAGTTCTGTGAACAGTAGACCTCACGCAGTTTCTCATCCACAAGTAGTGATGTCACTTGTACTAGTTGATTCAGTTGAATCACAATTCACAATTGATCATAATTTACTCTTAAAACTGTTATTTGTTTTCTCCAAGATCAAAACTCACTTATGTTAATAAACTCAGTTCACGTTTGAATTTGTATACCATATGACGATTTATCCAGTTTCGTGATAATTTTCCATCTGATAAAAAATATTTCTCAACTATTTTGAAATAATTTTTTTCAATCAAGAACATTATAATTCTTCGCATTATTCAGTTCATTTAATCTTTTTTTTATTTTCAATCACCTATTAAATTTGTTTTTCAAATTGAGAATATTGATACTGATGGGCACGCATCATAAAAAATATTGTAACCCTACCTTATAGAATAGACAAGGCCAGACATCTATGTAATGCTTGCAATGAATAATCCACTTTGAGCTGATTGATATGAATAATTCTATAGTCTGATTGATCCTATCGTCAAAGTAGATGATATAGTGATATCAGAGTATGGAGGAATTCCTCTTTTTTCAATTATCCTTGAAATGCAAAATTCAAAAAAAAACTTGTGTATACATCGACGCGCAGTTGAAAAAGGAATATTCCTGCCAAATCTCATCGAACTCTATGAACGCGTTTGGCCGCAATCGCGTTACATACAGACAGACAAAAGCAAATCGAGTTGAATCTCACTACGTTCGGTCAATAAAATTATTGATTGATTTTTATGTCTTCAAAAAAATCAATACAATATGAATCATGAATCAATCATCTATCATGTACTGTTAGTGCTGAAAGCCACCTGAAGAGTTCTTTAGGCGTTTTTGCACTGGCAGGGCAGAACGCTCTCCGATTAGAGTGATTAGAATGATTTGGTATGGAAATTGAAAGGACATATCCTATAGTGAGGTCCACGTTATAATGGCAGTGGATAGATAGGAGAACATATACGGTAGCTGATACAGGCTTATTGATCACTGTAATCACTGTAATACTTGGCACTGCCAACATAAGATCCTTGTGTGTTGGCAGTGAGTTGCAGCGTATTTATTCTGTATCAATTCAGGTCAGTATAGAATTAATATACAATTGATAATGCTAACGAACAAATTACAATGCTATAAATTTAATCATGCTATGAAGCTATTACTATTATAAAAAACGCACAGCTCACAGCAAAAAAAAAAAAAACTTGAGAATACTATACATACTATACTATGATGAAATTTAATCTAATTAATCACTGTGACATCTTGAGGCCATCATGACAGTGAAACTTTCTCAAAGAAAAACAAATGAACTGATACAATAAAAAGAGTTCCTGTAAGTGACTTGGGACAATTACAACCTGGTTCAAGAGTATACATGCCATCGCTCACTGTTTTTAGTAACAATTATTGTATACAACATTATACTTTATACCACTAGTTTAAAGAATACATTTTGGTCAATCCAATATTCTATACTTTAATTGAATCGCGTGTGATTTTTTAATCTATTAAGTCATTTGAATTTGTTTATGATGTAGTTACAATAATATTGAATTGATGTTTGCATATGGTAGCTTGATGAGTCTGTGTTGAATCTGTTGTTAGAACGTGTATTATGGGCGAAATTGTGTAGCAAAATTAGTTTTATTTTATTGATATGGAGTATAACGTTTTTCATATAATTCTGTCTTATTGTCGGAACCTTAAATTCAAGAAATATTTCCCTACTAGGATAGAGTCGTGGCCTTCCTAATGCTGCTCTTATAATATGTTTTTGTAGGATAAATAACTTTTTTAAATGCGTGATCTAATATTAACTGTTCATTCTCATTTAAAAAATCAATTATATTTTATTGAGCTAGAAATATATTTTTCAAATAATTTCATAATTATTAAGATGAAATATGTTGTTAATTAATTATCATTCAAAGTATTGAAGAGCGTAAATTGTATTTTTAAAAGTGAAAGTGACATAACCAACATTTTGATTTGGACAGTATAGTATAAATTGGAAATGGGACAGTTTTGAGCAAGAGCCTGTTGTGCCTTTCTCATGTTAAGTATTGTACACAATGTGATGAATAATAATAAAAATTCCGCATCTTAAAGACAATCTGGCACCAGAGCAAAACGAGAAAGAGATAGCGCTCCGCTTTGTTGATGATAGACAAGGATAGCAATACCATTGCTAATAAACACTATAGCCTAACTTGGAACTCACTATATGTATAATGTTTGGACAATTTGAAACTAAATTAGGAATTTGAAGAAGTTTTTGACAATAGCGTGTTTTTCATTTCACGATCATTCTTTTGTTTGTGCTAACCTAATAAATAATTAAGAATAATCAGCTGATGGGGTTGGCATATGGGAATGAATCAAAATTTGAGGGGAGGGGAGGACCAGTTAGGCTGTGTTTGTTGTCCTCCCCAATCATTTTAATGAACTGTGAATAAATGATTAATAAACATGAGAATTTGATCCACATTTTCGTATAACGCTTTTTAATAGGGCTACTTGATTTGTCAATCAATACAAATAATTTCATTCAAAAAGTACCCCTTTGTTTTCAAACTTTTTATATGAAACTCAGCAACAGTTGTAACAATAAAAAGTTTGAAAACAAACGGGTACAAAAACACCGAAAAAACGCTCCATGTGGTTTCTAGCCCTAACAGTGCAAATTAATTTCATTAATTTGAATAGAGTACTCAAATATAGAATTTATCAAGCCCAAATTTCCTTATACTTTTTTCAACCATTATTGAAAAATTCATCATTTTAAGATGATGGAAGTCCTTCATAAAAAATGTCACGCCGTAAGATAATTTATCCGCAGAACAATTAATTATCTGTAGAAATCATTTTACCTAGGCTTATCATATCATGCTATTTCTATGTAGTTGTATTTGATGGCAAATGGGCGAATGAAAGGATGCTTTTATCATTTGTATGTTAGTTATGTTTGTATATCATTATGCTATATAGAGTCCACTCAAGTATGTTCTCTTGTTGTATTTTATGTTTATTCTTGCTGAATATACTAGCTTATTGATTATGATTAATGGTGATTGATGAATAGGATGTTAGTATAGGGAAAAACTTCTGGATCTTGTAAATGACACAGGTATTGGTTTGCCCAACTAACGTACTTGGGACACATGATAAGCTCCGGTTGACGTGTGGGGTTCTTTGAATTTTGGATCTTTGAAGGGACGGACCCTTCAAACATAACATAAGAATAGTAATGAAAGTTTACAGAAAGCTAAAGACGTCTTGCGCTACAAGTATGTAAAGTGAAGAACTAAACTAAAAAAAATCTGTATGTCATAACAATTTTATTTTGAATTTGAATTTTTTGCCAAAAAAAATACAAAGAAGCTTTACAAAAATAGAATGTAACGTACTGCAATTAACTAAAATACATACATAAAAATTAAGAAACTGTTAATTTATTCAATTAGAAATAATCAAGATATGATATCCTTAAAAATATTAAAGATAATTATAGACTATATTATCATTTATAATTAATATTATTTAATTCATGCTCCCATGAGTAGGCTACAGTAGGTGAGGCAAAAACACCGGCAAAATGAAGATTCCTTGTGCGCCAGTGTGAGTCGTAATTATTGACCGAGCGAAGTGAGGTCTAAGATTCAAGTCGACGGTTGGCATTTCTCTTAATGTTTAAATGTTATATGTGCGCATTTACGGCGAAACGAGGTGATAGATTTTCATGAAATTTGACAGGTATGTTCCTTTTTTGATTGCGCGTCGACGTATATACAAGAAATTTCGCATTTCAAGGATAATATAAAAGGAAAAAAGAGCCTCCTCCATACGCCAATATTAGAGTAAAAATCAGACTATAGAATTAATCATCACAAATCAGCTGCCAAGTGATTACACAGATGTTTGGAGAAGCCAATCTATTGCTGTATTTCCATAAGGTCTATAGTTTCAATCAGGTACTTGTGGATGAGAATACTGCGTGAGGTCTACTGTTCACAGAACTACTAGTATAAAGGAAAAAGGAGCCTCCTTCATACGCCAATATTAGATTAAAAATCAGACTATAGAATTATTCATCACTAGCCGTCAGGCTCGCTTCGCTCGCCATATCCGTCTAGACAGGGGGCTCCGCCCCTGGACCTTCGACTGGATAGTCCAAGAATGAGATCAGCAGGCTCGCTTCGCTCGCCCGCATTTTTCATTTGAGCATTTTTATCATATGTTAGGACAATCCAGTCGGGGGTCTAGACTAAAAGGTCTGGCTAAACGGATATGGCGAGCGAACCGAGCCTGACAGCTAGTAATATAATATTCCCAGGAATAGCTCTGATTGAAGTAGTAGTGCCCAATCAATTTTCCGCGATAAATGCATTTCAATCTTCAACTTGGTGCCAACCTAACAAAGTCACCTCAACTTAATGCTAACCTGACAAAATTATTAATTTAGTTGTCAGTTAACAACTGTTTCGAAGAGGTACTCTATCTAGATTATAGTTCTATAGTAACATATGATGTGGACATTTCAATATTATAATTAAGAGATTGGGAGAAGAGAATATACATGCTAAAAGACGAACTTAAACCCTTAAATACAATCCTTAGGGTTAAAATATGCCAAAAGATTTCTTAGTGCGCTCTAAAGGGCCAACTGAACATACCTATCAAATTTGAACGTTTTTGGTCCGGTAGATTTTTAGTTCTGCGAGTGAGTGAGTGAGTGAGTGAGTTAGTGAGTCAGTCAGTCAGTCAGTGAGTGAGTGCCATTTCGCTTTTATATATATAGATAAATCAGCTGCCAAGTGATTACACAGATGTTTGGAGAAGCCAGTCTATTGCTGTATTTCCATAAGGTCTATAGTTTCAATCAGATACTTGTGGATGAGAATACTGCGTGAGGTCTACTGTTCACAGAACTACTAGTTTAGTAATAAGCAGATGGAAATAAATTGAGTTGCCATTTAGATGGATTTTCCATCTAGCTGTTCACCCTGTTGTCAATATTTGCAGTAGCAGAAGTCTTCGGGTGGTTTGCAGCATTTAATTGGGATTTTCGTTTAATAATAATCAGAACGAAATGTATGATGGAGCTGTATGATAAGTCACGTGATTGGTTCTCACTAAACAGATTGTCTCTGAATGAGGCAAAAACCTATAGTATATCGTTCCCTCTATCAGAGGTCAGTGAGTGTTTGCAGCCGGTCCGATTCACTCTTGATACCAAGTTACTGTGGCAACCTCATATAGACATGGTGTGCTCCAGTCTCAGCAGCATTGTTTGTCTATCCACTGAGAAGGCTGATGTCTGAACTGCCAATTTCGGTGGTCAGACAGGCCTATTTAGTTTTTTTTTTCATTCGAGATGAGTTATGGTTTGAAATTGTGGGGTCATGCATCTAGCATGACAAAAAAAGTGCTGTTAATTCAAAGAGAGCGGTCCGGGTGATTTCTGGGGCGGGCTATCTCGATCACTGTAAGCCCCTTCTTTCTAAAAATGGCATTCTATCTGTCTTTAATGAATTCATCTACCAATGTTTGAAAGATATACATCAGATACAGGATAGTTACCAAAACACAATGACATTCACAGTCACTTCACAAGAAACCGTGAGAGTGTATTTATTCCAAGATGCAGACTTGAAAAGTCTAAGTCGAGCTACCCTGTGATAGGCTAAAAATTCCATAACTTGCTTCCAGCTCAAGTTAGATCCTTACCAATTAAACGTTTTCTCCAAGTACTTAGATCCTGGTTGATTGTTAATCCATTTTATTCAGTGGAGGAATTCATTACTGCTGGTCACAACATCCTAGTCAATTTAATATAGACCTTGACAGAATCCAAGGGCAGGGCAGTGGACTGTGGATGATAGTTGGTATAAATACCTACAAATAAATCTTTGAATTCTGTACATAAAAATACTGATAGCTTGAAGTGTGGTAAGTACGCCAATAAAAGACTAAATGAATCAACAATATAAGATTAATAATAATAAGATGATAATAGTAGGCAGATGGCCACATACAAAAACAATTGTGTCAAGTATCCTGGGATCAATAAAATAATGATAGGCAGGTGGCCACATACAAACATTGAATCAAATATCTTGAGATCAATAAAATAATAATAGGCAGATGGCCACATACAAAAACAATTGTAAGTAGGTTAAGTCTTTGAATCTTTAAATAATAATAGGCAGATGGCCACATACAAAAACAATGAGTCAAATCTTGGGAAAATTACAACATGTGAAATAATGTAGAGAACTACAAAATTTAAAAGAAATTAGGTCAATGACATTAATGACCATTGAAGTCTGACAATAAATGCAAAGGTAGTAATAATGATACCTGAAATGAATATAAATTGAGTGCTATAATGAAAGTTATTACTAAGGTACAATAATACTGATTAAAAATGACAATAAGCTGTAAAAAAATGCTCAGCAAGTAACGTATAAAATATATGCGGCATAGGCCTTCAGTGATTTGAATGTCAAAATAGACTTCGACCAAACAATTAATAGGCGTTACTGGCCTTAAAATATCACTTGAGAGCTAAGGGTAGCTAATAAATACAATGAGGACAGTCCGGGTTGAATATAGGCGACATGGGCCTTCAATGAATGAATGTCAAGACAGACATCAATTAGAACGAGTAATAGGCGACAGTGGCCTTCAATGAATCACTTGTAAAGCCAAGGGTAGCTGTCAAATCCAAAGAATAATTGTTACAATTGAATACAATTATATAGGCGTCAGTGGCCTCAGAAAATCACTTGTAAAGCCAAGGGTAGCTGTCAAATCCAAAGAATAATTGTTACAATTGAATACAATATATAGGCGTCAGTGGCCTCAGAAAATCACTTGTAAAGCAAGGGTAGCTGTCAAATCCAAAGAATAATGCTACAATTGAATACAATTATATAGGCGTCAGTGGCTCAGAAAATCACTTGTGAAGCCAAGGGTAACTGTTAAATACAATGAATATTAATAGGCGTCGGTGGCCTTAGTGAATTGCATGTCAAGATAGACATTAATCAAATAATAAGTAGGCGTCAGTGGCCTCAGAAAATCACTTGTAAAGCCAAGGGTAGCTGTCAAATCCAATGAATTAATAGGCGTTGGTGGCCTCAGTGAATTGCATGTCAAGATAGACATTAATCAAATAATAAGTAGGCGTCAGTGGCCTCAGTGAATTGAATGTCAAAATAGACATTAATAAAACAATAAGTAGGCGTCAGTGGCCTCAGTGAATTGAATGTCAAGATAGACATTAATAAAACAATAAGTAGGCGTCAGTGGCCTCAGAAAATCACTTGTAAAGCCAAGGGTAGCTGTCAAATCCAATGAATTAATAGGCGTTGGTGGCCTCAGTGAATTGCATGTCAAGATAGACATTAATCAAATAATAAGTAGGCATCAGTGGCCTCAATGAATTGAATGTCAAAATAGACATTAATAAAACAATAAGTAGGCGTCAGTGGCCTCAGAAAATCACTTGTAAAGCCAAGGGTAGCTGTCAAATCCAATGAATAATAGGCGTTGGTGGCCTCAGTGAATTGCATGTCAAGATAGACATTAATCAAATAATAATGATGCATACGTAAATGAAAATTGAAAAGAACGATTTACATGACCTGAATAAAATTTTGAAGAGGAGATGCGGCCAGGCAGACAGGCAATGACTCCACAATACCAACAGGAACAGGACATCAGCAAGCGATGAAGTGATCTGGCCATGCAATGACAAGCATGGAAACGTCCACTACAGCAGGCGAATCCCCCAATGGAAAAGTAGGCTGGAGCGAGTAGAATTCCAAACGAATAATCCGATCTTCAAATTGTGGAATTTTGGCTTGATTTCCAAACGGTAGAGATGATGCACTTGAAAGTTGAGGTTCACGAGGTGAAGCCAATTGTAGAAAAATGGCAACTGAAGCTTACACGAGGTTGTAATTTTGACAAAGTTTATCCAATTTTAACAGAGTAACTGAGTGAAGAACTCGATGAATAATTGAATCACACTGAAGAATAGAACAACGAATTAATCTGAAGAATAATTCACACTTTAAAAAGGTTCTGTAGATCAAATGAATAGCGATGAAACGCTCACACGAGGTTGCAATTTTAGACAAAGTTATCCAATTTTAACAGAGTAACTGAGTGAAGAACTCGATGAATAATTGAATCACACTGAAGAATAGAACAACGAATTAATCTGAAGAATAATACACACTTTAAAAAGCGTTCTGTAGATCAAATGAATAGCGATGAAACGCTCACACGAGGTTGCAATTTTAGACAAAGTTTATCCAATTTTAACAGAGTAACTGAGTGAAGAACTCGATGAATAATTGAATCACACTGAAGAATGGAACAAACGAATTAATTTGAAGAATAATTCACACTTTAAAACGTTTTGTAAGTCCGATGAATTCAGATGAAAGGTTTAGACCGAGCGCAGGAGCACACTCGACTATCCACCATTGAAAAAGACACGGAGATGCTGCAAGCTACAAATGAAAAAGGCAAGCTGCCGGATGTGTTAGAAACGTAGGCAAAGTGCTCGCAAACGAATGGTGAAAAAGTAACAAATATCTAAAAGGTAAGATGCCTAAAGACAAGATTAAATTCTAAAAAATCGAATAGCACAAATATTAAAATTGCAACGGCAAACAATCCGACAAAAAAATACGAATAAAAGTATAGAAAACCAGCTGACTAGCGCAGTGGCAAAGAACCGCGACTGTGACGTCACTGGTCAGCGCAGACGCACAAAAGACACAGCGTGCAGACAGACAGACCAGACATGATGACGACATGATGTCTACGTAGTAGCGGAACGAATAACAAGTGAAACCGTTCAATAAATGCTTTGTCAGATTTTACATAAACTGGGCCCTTGTGTCATACGGGGGTATGGCACAATAAGAAAAGGTAAGAAATATGTAAAATCTGGCAAGGCAATTGGAAATTGAAAACTGGGCCCCATGTGAGAACCAGGGGAAAGAACAATGAAACCTAAAAATACAACATGAACCATAAGGGCAGGGGATTAACTAGAATCCTCATCAATGGGAAGAGGTGCTAAACTCGAAATAGCTCTCTTAAAAGTGCCAGAGGGAGTGAGAACAGTGACAACTCGAACCTTGTTGTCCTTACCGGGATGAACTTCAGTAATGCGCGCCAGCTTCCAAGTGGACTGCGCGGAACCAGGATCCTTCAAGATGACAACTGTACCGACCTTCAAATTTTCATAATTGCTTAACCATTTGCCTTTTTTCTGAAGAGTGGTGGAGGAATGGGTCTTTTTTCTGAAGAGTGGTGGAGAAAAAGTACGAGATTTGGGGCCGCCTACACGAATGGAAATAGGACAGGCGTAATCTAAACCACAATTATGAAAGTGAACATTAGCCTGAATGCGGGCCGCAGGTAAACTACCCATGATTTGCTCAGAACGAAGAGCCGAAAAGCGAAAACACAATATGCAATGCCGCAATACACTTTTGATGGTGCGACGGGTGGAGGGAAACCAAAATCGTTGTCTTACACTGGCCATGGTGGCCTGCACACCAGCATGACTTAGATGACGATGGTGAGCAACAATCAATGCACGAGTGAATTTGTGATTGCTGGGCAACAATATTTGATGTTTATGATCAAAGGAAGCATTTGCATTTTGCAAACGTCCACCAACTCTGAGCAGAGAATCTGAATGAATGAATGGTGACAAGGCTTTAATAGAACTATTAGGCAATAGCTCCTGATTTTGACGCAATGCTTTAAGTTCAGCAGAGAAGGCTTCTTCTTGAAGGATTTGAAGATACAATTTTCAGCTTCTGAAATTTCAGAGACAGCTAACTGACCAAGGCGCGGAGCGACTGAATTTTGTTTTCTACAATTATGAATGAACTGTAGAACATATGCTGTTGTATGAACGATTTTGTGATAGGTGGAGCAACTATTGATTATACCTGAGATAACATCATTATGAGAAGAATGAGTAGCCAATACCTGAACTGATTGAGAACTGATTTCCTGAACTGATACCTGAACTGATTTCTCTAACTGATGAGAGACATCATTTGAAGTTAGAAAATTCGACGTGACCCTACGGGGAGCGGCCACAGGTGAAGCGGGGAGGCACGAACGAGGTGCTGCAATAGGACGAATAGCTTTACAAGAACCAAATATGACCCAACCTAGACTGGTTTTCTGAAGGATGGGAGCGTTTTGAGCTAGATATAATTTACCAGGCTGAAGAACAGATGCAAATATGCCAGCACCAAGTAACAAATCTACAGGTTTAGATTGATCAAACAATGGATCCGCTAATTTGAGTTCAACGGGAATTGAAATTTTGGAAAGATCGATGTTCACACTAGGAACATTAGATGATATGCTATCAACTACAATACAATTTTCTTCAACCGACCACGAACGATCAGATGAAGACAAGCAAACTGAATGAGAAATAGATGATTTGGTCTTATTCTCACCTACACTATGAATCAAAGTGTCAGAATACAAAGCAGCAAGTGACAATTTTTCAGCCAACCTAGTTGACATCAAATTACAATCAGAGCAAGAATCTAAAAGCGCAGTTGCTTTAATAAATTCCCCACTAGAAGTTTGAACCAAAACCTCGGCAGTAGATAACAAAGCGACAGTTGATTGCTGTTGCAAACACAGAGACGAAGTGGAGCTCATTGTGACATGAGAGTTCTTCTGAGGCTGTTCTGCATGAGAAACAGCTTGCTCAGTTGTTTCCGCATTCTGAACCATGACGGAAATCAAAACAGCATTCTTACCCTTGGAGGGAGCAAAAGATTGAGAATGAATAAGATTTGAAGTTACCTTATCCTTAGAAGTAGGCTGAGTGTCCCGTGATTGAGGATACGACCTGTGAAGAACAGTGTGGTGACTCTTACCACAAAGTGTACACGATTTGTCCGAACAAACATGATTGGGTGCAAAAGGCTTGAGGCAGTTATAACATAACCTTTTGTCACGGACAGCGTTCCAACGATCAGTAACCTGTAACTTCAATAATTCATTACAACGATTTGGAAAATGGCCAACAGAATTACAAAAACTACAAGGTGACATAGAAGAGGTAGTAACCTGAATCCTAGCTTGAACATTCGATTGATTTGGTTGAACTTCGGCTTGCTATGAGCACCAACCGAGTTGGATGTACCTTGCTGTACATTTCCTTGATGATGGTTAGCTGAGCTTGAAGCAACAGCTTCCATGATTTTGCATTGTGATTCCAAAAAATTCCAAAATTTATCAATGGTGGGAATGTCGTGTATACCAACACTCTTTTCCCATTCTCGAACAGTAGCAGTATCCAACTGCAACAACATTTTGTGCATATACAACAAGTCCTTGATTTGGACTCCAAGTTGAAGCGCTTCGAGCGCGGTAATGTGGACTTGCAAAAGTCAATGAATGCCCGTAATGATTGCGGACAGTTACGCTTTATGGTAGGCGGAGATTCAATTGCCGTGACGTGCCTGGCAGCAATTAATCTCTTGTTGTCATACCTCTCCCTTAAGAGGTTCCATGCAAGCTGAAAACCATTTTCGTCAGCTTCAATGTGTTCCACTCTAGCAAGAGCTTCACCACTGAGTGATTGACGAAGATAGAAAAATTTCAATGAATCATTAATGTTATCTTGATTACCAATAATATTAGTAAAAGCACTTGAGAATGCTTGCCATTTTGAAAGCTCCCCATTGAAGCGTGGAAGCAGAATCTGAGGCAACTGAAAATTTG
>NW_024092796.1:0-15429 GCF_014356525.2 Nilaparvata lugens | reverse complement strand
GGGTGATGAAACTGATTATTATGAGAGATTAGACATAATGATGATGAATATAGATCTCAATTTCTGTTTTGTTGAATTTTCCTTGAGGATGGGTTCCACAAGTGCTTCAGGCTTGTGCGTGGGGGATGAAACTGATGATTATGAAAGATTGGACAATGATGATGATGAATATAGATCTCATTTTGTGTTTTGTTGAATTTTTCCTGAGAATGGTGTCCAAAAGTGCTCCAGGCTTGTGCGTGAGGAATGAAACTGATGATTATGAGAGATTAGTGGACCTACAGCTTCAGGTTGGTTCCGAACCTTCAGGAAGCCATTTATAAAATATTTTTATTTTATGTTAAAAGCCGCTGTCAAACAGCAGTTTTTCGATCGAAGCCTTTTGCGTGAATGTTTTTTTTTCGTTCAAAGACATGTCCGGCATGTCGACTTGTTCGAAATACTTGTCCTGTCGTTAGTAGACGGACTAAAGTGCTTTGTTTGTTTCAAACATGTGTCTCCACTTCAACTGAGTTATTATAGACTGTTTTTCATGGAAAACAACATCAAAAGAAGTGAAAAAATTGTAAATTTTTGAAACAAAACTTCATAACGCTGCGTTTCACCAGAGTTATCAACAAAATGTTCAAACAAACTTACTCCTGGAAGTACAGCTGATGAAAATGATCTACAAGAATTTCAGTCATCTTTTACAAATCTCATAATCCAGTCCTCAAAGAAGCCTCCATAAATACCTCCTAAGCTGCGTTTACACCAAATTTATTAACAAAATGTTAATAACTTAATCCTTATAGATTCTATCATATTGAACATAGCTTATCATACACATGATGAACATATGTGTTTGTCAAGTTCCGTTCAATCTAATAGAATCTATGAGGATTAAGTTATTAACATTCTGTTAATGGTGTAAACGCAGATTAAGAGTTATTTATGGAGGCTAATTGAGGACTGGATCATGAGATTTGTTAAAAATGGATGAAATTTTGTAGATAGTCAAAAAATGTGAATTAAGATTAAGAAATAGAATAAAAAATAGAACACTGAGATATCACGTGATATAGTGAATGGATAGGGCTGTCAAAAAAGAACAAATAATTCACTTTTTGTGTAGTGAGAAGTTGATATTGTGGTAATTATTCATATTGAATAAAAAGACTAAGAAATTGTCAAAAACCACCGATTTTATTGATAGTTATTAATTAATAATTAATTTATTTATTTACATATCTTTTTGTAGACAACAGGTCGAAACCCACAACTGCCTCCTTAACTCAAATCATAATAATGTCAAAATACTATACATTATAATATTATAATGAAAATTCTCATGCATTATTAATTATATAAATAAACTATAATATTGAAATAATAATAAAGTAATTAAACTATTATACTATTGAACTAATTAAATCAAGTGATGATGCAAATTAATGATGTTGATGAGTGCATAAGTATCAAATTATATAATTAAACAATCATATAAAAGTAATAATAAAGTGATTAAACCAAAACTTACTATTAAAGAAATATGAAAAAGAAAATCATTACTCAAAATGTCTCAGTAATATACTAATGAAAAGCTACCACAACTGCAACAAACCCAATACTACAAATAAATTCAATCACCAGACACATAACTGAAAAAAAGTTTCAAAGTGAAAAAAATAACAATGATGGTTATATTAGAGAGAGATTATTCAGATCGTGATTCTATTGAATCAACATATATATGCACATAGATATACATGCACAAATAATATGCACATAGACTAGACTCCACTCTCCTCTCCTATCCCACTCTCCTACTCTCCCACCCCTTCTTCTCTCACCAGATTACCCCTCCGTTCCTCTCTCTGCAATAAACCATTTCTCACTATAATCTCTCTATTTATTATATAAAAGCGAAATGGCACTCACTCATTGACTGACTGACTCACTCACTCACAGAACTAAAAATCTACCGGACCAAAAACGTTCAAATTTGGTAGGTATGTTCAGTTGGCCTTTAGAGGCGCACTAAGAAATGTTTGGCGATATTTTAACTCTAAGGGTGGTTTTAAGGGTTTAAAGTTCTTTTAGCATGTATATTGTTCTTTCCAATATCTTAAAATTATAATTGAAAGGTCCATACCATATGTTAATATAGAACTATAATCTAGAGAGAGTACCTCTTCTAAACAGTGTTTTGGTAACTAAATTAAAAATTTTGTCAGGTTGGCATTAAGTTGAGTTGACTTTGTTAGGTTGGCACCAAGTTGAAGATTGAAATGCATTTATCCAGAACCAATTTATCCAATTAGCCAAAATTAGCGTTTTCTCAGCTTTTCTGCATTTCCTCACCTTTTTTAATAATTGATGGAAATATATTAAAAAAAATCAGTACAAAGGTTTAACTGAGTTGGAAGAATCTTGTTCGCAAAGATACACCGATATAGTACAGGTGTTTTTCGAAATCAAATAGACATAATACGTTCAAATTCGGTACAGAGGTTCCGTTGAGGTCTACATGCAGGCAAGCGAAGCGAGCCCGCTGATCTCATTTTCGGACAATCCAGTCGGGGGTTCAGAATTCGGTACAGAGGTTCCGCTGAGGTCTACATTCAGGCGAGCGAAGCGAGCCCGCTGATCTCATTTTTGGACGATTCAGTCGGGGGTCCAGGGGGCGGAGCCCCCTTGGTAGACGGATTTGGCGAGCGAAGCGAGCCTGACGGCTAGTCACTATTATAATCTTGTAGAAATTATCACAAATGCACATAGACTAGACTCCACTCCCCTCTCCTATCCCTTTCTCTCGCTCACCCACCCCATCACCCTCTCACCAACTTACCCCTCCGTTCCCTTCTCCACCAAAAACAAACAAACCTCTCTACTGAGACTCACTTCAATCTGTCAGTATTGTTTGAATGGGTAACATTGACGTTATCCACAAGAAATGCTGACATGCATTTTGAAGTGAGCCGTCTCACTACTGTACGTCATCAATCATACACCCCCCCGCCACTCATCACCCAGGGCGGCGAGGATGATCTTGACTGGTCTCAGTTTCCGGGAGTTAAACGGCCGTTATCTTTGACGCGACGTCACGTGATTACGTCACGTGCGAGTCACGTGATACTTGAGCTAACGATCATACGTCAAAGAAGGTGTCACAGGCTGCAATCAATAAGCAGTCTATTCCAATCCGAGATGAAATTGAATTGAAATTCTTTATTCTCCAAGGAAGATTAACAATACAATTTATTGCATGTAAAAAATAAAAATACATTTCATTGGCGGCTCCTCTTATGAGCACATGCCTGTGAGAGAGGAGCGAGTTGTCTAGTAGCATCCAATATACACAATCTTAAATTAACTATTCATAGCTATGAAAAATATGACTAAATATATAAGAAAATTATTTAAGAAAGAATAGACTAGTGTAACAAATAAAACAAAACTCAATCTGGAGAGAGGTATTATTATAAATAAAATAAATAAATCAAATCAGGTAAACTAAAAACGAAGTGGGAAGCACGGTGAGATCGACGAACAAAATAAAATCGTTAAAAAATACAATAATTATTGTTGAAAACTGCTTTTTTGACCAAGGATCGAGAACACTCACATCCAACAAGAGCCAACATCCAATGTAGGCAATGTACAATTTTAGCAAAAAAGGTACAATCATCGGAAAGAGTAAGGTGATACTAAAATACCTTCCTGCTCTCTGGGTTTAGGGAAGTCACACAATCGTTGACTAATTTTTGATAGTGACTTATTCTCAATTTTCAGGATTTTTCAAATAGACGGGCAGTTTTTGAAAAAGGAATGTATTTATAATGTGACGAAGTGGAGGAGAAAGTTCTAGTAAGTCTGGGGTTGACGATACCGATATTAATTTACAGCTGTTCTTGTGTTATAATTGTGAATGATATTAGAAAATATAGCTACTTTGTGTTGAATATATACAAGGTTAGGGTTCTTATGTATAATTGTTGTACATTTAATACCTTAAATTCTTCAAAGAGATAATCTGATGGATATGTTAGTGGTTTGCGTAAGGCGCTTTTCATTATAAGTTTCTGAACAGTGATAAAGGAGCCAATGTAGTTTTGAATGTACCACCCCAAGCTATAATACCATACTGTAAGATGGACTGAATGTAAGCAAAATGAACTTGTTTTATTATAGTGGGTGTAAGGATTCCGCTTAAAGATGCAAATACATAAATAAATATATTTATACATAATAAATACATAAATAACCTTAGCCTATTTCTAAGGAAAATTAGTATCAGTGAAAAAGGGAATATCAATATAAATTGAGAGATGTCAGATGTAGAATATCTAGGTTTGTTTAATCTCTGACAAATCAATACTACTTAATATATCTGAAAATAATCAAGAAAATTAATCAAGAAATTAATATATCTGGAAGAGAGGGGCTCCAAAGGATACTCAAATTATGAGTTGAAGCACTAAAATAAATTGAGGAGGAGAGGATTTTTCAATCTCAAGAGGGGAACAGATGAGATTTTGAGACGAGAAACAGATTTGATCCAGAGATGAGAGGGGAGAGTTTGACCAATATTTCAAGCCGAGAACGAGCAATCTGAGTGGATGAATGAATGAATAAATGAACGAAGAATGAATGAGAAGAGCTTATGAGCTCTGATGGATCGGATCCAGTCATTAGGGGACGAAATCAATTTCAAGCGAACGGTCCGCTGTGACAATAAAAGCTGAAATGCGATTGGCTATAATTGTTTCTGATCGGTCGCGTCCGCCAATCACAAACACTGTTCCAAAATGATGATGATAGTGACAGTGATAATGATGATGATGATGGAGATGATGATGATGATGATGAAGATGGTGATGCTAATGTGATGATAATGATGACGTCAATCCCTCAGGTGTATTATGAAAAAATCAATTAATTTATTGTTCTTATAATCAGCTGTGGACAACGATGATCAACGTAGTGTGCAAGAATGATTATAGATTTTCATATTGATTTAATTCAATATTATATCATAACCATTCATTATATTCTATTTATTTTTATAATACTAGTAGTTCTGTGAACAGTAGAACTCACGCAGTATTCTCATCCACAATTACCTGATTGAAACTATAGACCTTATGGAAATACAGCAATAGACTGGCTTCTCCACACATCTGTGTAATCACTTGTCGGCTGATTTATGATGAATAATTCTATAGTGTGATTTTTACTCTAATATTGGCGTATAAAGGAGGCTCCTTTTCCTTTTATATTATCCTTGAGATGCGAATTTCCAATAATTGTATGTACGTCGACGTGCAATTAAAAAGGAACATACCTGTCAAATTTCATGAAAATCTATTACCGCGTTTCGCCGTAAATGCGCAACATATAAACATTTAAACATTAGAGGAAATAATGCCAACCGTCAACTTGAATCTCAGACCTCACTTCGCTCGGTCATTAAGGCTACTATCATATTCAAGGGTAGCCTATATGGAACACAAATTAGGAATTAGAAAACAATATTGTATGTGCTTTTTGAGATGTATTTGTTCATTTATATATTTGAATAAAGATTGATACTTTTATTTGGCACCGTTGAACTCATCTCTTCCAATTTCCATCGGACTATTTTCGTGCGTTTAACTATAGTGTGAGGGGTTCAGGTCAGCATCCTTTCTATTCCCATACGTCATCCATCTCCCTCCCACACAGAGAAGCGAATTAATTAATTATTTATCCTGTGAAATCGGATCGCATTGCGCGGACTTTGCGAGATTTAATTTTGATTAGAGCCGATGGTTTAATTGATTGGAGAGGGGCAGAGCTTTAGAATAGAATATGGCTGGATTTAGGATTTAGGAAGGGATTTGAATAGACTAGTGGGTGGGAAGGTGCTAGAGAGTGAAAGAAAAAGGAGAGAGAGGGATAAATTAATAAAGAAATAAGACTGACGGTGGGGAAGAGAGAGCGAGAAAGAGTGAGGAGGTGATGAATAGACGAAAAAAGAAAATCATGTGAGGGAGGGGTAGAGAGAGAGAGGGAGAGGAGAGTGAGTGAGAGAGAGAGAGAGGAGAGAGAGAGTGAGAAAGGAAAAAGGAAGAGAGAGATAAGATAAGTAAATATTATATTATTGACAATTGTTACAAGGCTATTGCCTATGGTAAGAGAATAAGAGAGAGAATAAGATGGTAAGAATAAGAGAGATAGAGGGAGAGAGTGAGTGAGAGAGTGGATGAGGAGGAGAGGTGAGTTTTTGAAATTTATTGGGTATAGGACCAATTATTCATAAACAATAATTTAAAGTTCTCCGTGAGGATCTAATTAAAAACTTGAGACTGAAATGAGAAATTAAATAAAAATCTGGTGTAGCGCACTCACACAACTTTCTTTGCCGTTATGAAAATTAATCACCTGACGCTAGTGTTGACGCACATCTCAAGTCTACTTATAAACAAAGATCTGAGACAGCTGGTGAGAGGAAAAAATAACGCTGGAGAGATACAGGTCTCCTATCTTTTCATAGTGAATCATTAATAGAATCAACAGTTACCAACAGTTTGCAATGGATAATCACTTTTTCTCGAATTTCGTGCTTATTTTCAATTTTAGTGTAAATGTTACGGACATTAACTGTAGAGATTTCCATGTTCAATCTTTTCCACTCGGAATTTTTTGTTTAAATTGTATCTGAAGCCTGATAATTGGGAATCTAAAATCAAACTTTGCATAGATGGGGCGGAGCTCATGAAATTTTTACAGATATATGACTTGTGTCAATCGATAGAGCTCATCACTGACTATTCTAGGTATGAATTTAATCAAAATCGTTGGAGCCGTTTTCGAGAAAACCGCGAAAAAACACTGTTTTGACAACATTTTATCCATTTTAGCCGCCATCTTGAATTGCATTTGATCGAAATTGTTCGTGTCGGATCCTTATATTGTGAGGACCTTAAGTTCCAAATTTCAAGTCATTCCGTTAATTGTGAGGTGAGATATCGTGTACACAGACGCACATACATCATACCACCACACACACACACACACAACACACACACACACCACACACACACACACACACACACACACACACACAACACACACACACACACAACACACCAACACACACACACACACACCACACACACACACACACAACACAACACACACACACACACACACACACACCACACACACACACACCACACACACACACACCCCAACACACACACACACACACACACACACACACACACCACACACACACACACACACATACAGACCAATACCCAAAAACCACTTTTTTGGACTCAGGGAACCTTGAAACGTATAGAAATTTAGAAACTTGGGTACCTTATTTTTTTCGGAAAGCAATACTTTCCTTACTATGGTAATAGAGCAAGGAAAGAGTAAATTAACCATTTTGAATAAAATGAAATCATTGAGTCACCAATAACTGTGGGATGCTCAATAATGATAATAATTATTTTCAGCTAGGATGATAAAATTTTTGATTTTGAGACTTTCCAGTATCAGCTGTTTTTGAAAGTGCAATATGAAATGGTCAGTCATTGGAAATTCCTTGGTCGGGGTTATCCAAGTTTCTAATGCTAGTCAAGTTATTGGTCTCTATGTTCAATTAACATCTATGTTTGTGTTTTGAACACTATTCGTGAATATCCGTTTTGTTGACTGATTCGTAAATATCCGTTTATTTGAATTCAATTGAACTGTGAGGTGTATTGTGCTACTGGATTACTTGAAAAGGAAGTCGAAAAAGAAGGTAAATCAACAAAAACATGATAATTATGGTAATCTCTCAAAAACAACTGGAAATATTTTTTAGTAGCACAGCTGCTATATTATAGTTCAACAGCTCACTCATTCTTCATTTTAACAAATTTAAATGTTCTATGCTTATCTATTTGAAAAATGAATAACAGTTTTCGATTGAGTACTTGAAAACTCACACCATTGAGTACCACTGAATAGCACGATAATATTAATGTTGATCACAACCACAATATCTTTATTCAATCATAATATTTTTTCACATAATATAAAATTATGTAAAATTTTTTCCAGAATTTTCAAGTGTTTATAACATTATTCTATCTGTAAAAAAAATAAATATCGAGTGACCTGGCTGGCTCAAGTCTGGTGTCAGAGTTTTCAGGTCGCAACTGATCAATTTCAGGGCCTCTGACAAGACCCTACTAACGACTGCTTTTTAGGCAGCCGGGGCCGATGTTAAGCCGCGTTTACACCAAAGTTATTAAAAAATGTAATAACTCATCCTTATAGATTCTATTAGATTGAATGAACTTGACAAAAAACATTGTTCATCATGTGTATGATAAGTTATATTCAATCTAATAGAATCCACAAAATGTTAATAACTTTGGTGTAAACGCAGCTTTAACGTGTCATCTCAAACAAGTGTGCCCGATAAAAATCTCGCACGGGCTGGGATTCGAACCCGCGCCGCTAGATTACAAAGCCATCATCACTAATCCACGGTCACTCCTATTTATCTGTACATTTATGTATTAATTATTTTTATTTATCTGATTGATTGATTTATTGTTTCACAAAAAATACTTATAAAACATAAGTAAATGTACTAATTAAAGAAAACTATATCTATGTTTAAACTATCACACAAAATAATTGAAACTGTACTCACATGGACCTGTCGGTCTGTTCGTGAGTAAGATTTCGCATACGTATATTGAAATTTAATTTACACAGATAACTTATCCATGAAACAGAGAAGTAATATTACTATTATAGATAGCTACCAATATTTAATAGTATTGAACATACAATCAAAACTATTTAAATAAAAGATAAAAATACTTATTTAATTTAATATTCAAGCTCAACTATCTACATTCGCACGGAAGGGAAACACACACACACCACACACAACACACACACACACACACACACACACACACACACACACTACGCACACACATTTTTTTTATATTTTTTATACTTTCATTAAAACTATCACTAGACTAACCATTAATTTTGTCTCTATTTCTTATCCTAAAATATTAATTTTATTGCTAAAGTCTTCCAGTGAAGCCTACAGTTCTAATCTATAATTCTTCTACTTTGAATTCTTTCGCTACCATTTATTTAATTTATACTTTTTTCACTTCACTAGCACTACACCAACTCGAAGGGCTTTGTTCTCTTCACCTCCTTGTGAGTTCAGTTCTGTCTAGGAGTTGGATGACTTCGGTGTTGTCGTGTTGAGTGAAGACGTGACTCATGATGGGCTGCCAACCGTCTTATTTCACTGGTCACATAGGGGATGTGCAGATCTCAGTGCAAATCGCTGTTCCTTATTACCAGGGCGCATTCACCATGTTCCGCAGTACTTTGTTTTGGAATGTTTGAATCTGATTGATGTTAGATGTTCTAGAGCAGCCCAAAGCTGAATTCCATACGTCCAGACAGTTTTAGAATTTGTTTATAAATCAATATTTTGTTGTCCAATGAGAGTTGTGATTGTCTGCCCAACACGCACACACATGAGTGAATAAATTCCAAGGCGTTACACATACATTGATTTGATCAATCTACCACACTGATAGTGATTCAAATATCTATTCTGAATAATAGATATCTATTATTTTACAAAGGCGACTTTCTAGAATATACATGTACATGTATATTTAACATGATCATCACATATGTTCACTGTGAAACAGTCACCTCAACATACCTCGAGATTCCGGATAGTATCAAATTTCAAATAATCCGCCTAATCGACCATATTGAATCAGTGGGTAATTAGGGCACTGAGGGGGACATATCACAACACCCCTAACAGACACCCCCCCAAAATCACCCCCGATAATTTCAGTCGCCCAATAAAGCCTTGGGTTTGTAACAAGGTTTCACGCATCCCTTATTGCTAGGGCAGAGCAGATATCACGCCAAATTTAACGGCTGGGTTTTGGGCAAATAAGGGTGTAGATTGAGGGGGCGATTATTGAGGAGGTCATGGGGGTATGGGGGTTGTAAACCACCCCTAGTTGACTAACGACCGACGCAGTCATAACACTCATACCAGAGAGTTTGTGTAGAACCTGTGGATACTAACTTGTCTGTCGTCTGCAGTGAAATCACTACAATTTGGCAGTATTTATTAAATGGGAGCATGTTCATATGCAATGTGATTCACTTTTCATTGTTGTTCGTATTCCTACATTATTCAATATTATCTCGATGATGTTCGATTCATAATTTATCAAATTTTAGTATTGTTAATGATTTCTTAGGCTGGCTGGTCATTACCGATAGAACATGCAAGATAAACATTCATGATACACCAGTCGTCATACCATCTTGTGTCATCACAGTGAAACGCTTCAAGCAAATTTTTTGTGGTTAGGTTTCAGTATCTCCACTTTTTGTCACTTAGATTTTCTTCGCTGCTGTAATTGAAGTTAAATTATTTCTCTATCAATACTAGTAGTTCTGTGAACAGTATACCTCGCGCTCAGTAAGTTACATTGACCTGTTGTTATGTTTTCTCAAAAATTGATAAATAATTCATCAATTTTAAATGTCTAGAAAAAAATCTAAATCAACATAGAGCTTCCTGTCCTATCGTACCGTGACGTGTCGTCCCGGAATGTGAGTGTGAGCGCTGTTATCAGGTCTGGCTTGCAATCTGTCTACAACGTTGATGGAAGATACCATTTTCAAGATGTTCGATGTTTTTGAACGGGTAGTATTATAGTCAAATGTCTACTAACGTTGATGGAAAGATACATTTTCAAGATGTTCGATTTTTTTGAATGGGTATATTATAGTCCACTAGACAGCTGATTTATGATGAATAATTATTCCTAAAGTCTAATTTTACGGTAATATTGGCGTTCAAAGGAGACTCCTTTTCCTTTTGTTTATCATTGAAATGCAAAATTCCAAAAACCGTGTGTATAGGTCGACGCGAAATTCAAAAAGGAACATACCTGTCAAATTTCATGGAAATCTATTGCTGCGTTTCGCTGTAAATGCGGAACATAACAACTAAATACAAACAAACAAAAATATGATCATACAAACATAAAGAGAAATGCAAAAGAGTCGACTTGAATCTTAGACCTCACTTTGCCCGGTTAATAATTTGTAACATTCAGTAGTTTATTTATTGTTATTGGTTGTTTATTAAAGTTAGAAGCCTCTCACTGTTGATTAACATAATATGTATGAGAGCATGTTCTACCGTTAGTGGCCAGCCTAGAATAATTGTTGCTGTTGGTTCTTTGATGCCGAGTTTAGACCTAATTGCTCCGCCCTCTGTGGGCATGTCTTGTTTCGTCCAATGGCAGACAGCCTTACACCTTGAGAGATCAGCTG
The DNA here is from genome assembly GCF_014356525.2 of Nilaparvata lugens. Lineage (NCBI taxonomy): Eukaryota > Metazoa > Arthropoda > Insecta > Hemiptera > Delphacidae > Nilaparvata > Nilaparvata lugens. The sequence continues at coordinate 4,050 of NW_024092796.1, read as the reverse complement.
AGGATCTGAGGAAGGTATGTGAGTTATGAGATAAGAGAATAGAGAGCTGGTAAAAGTTTAGATTGTAAGAGGGAAAGGATAGAATAGAATAGGTTTTTATTTAGAGTTTGTTATAGTTATGTTTCTATTAATTAAGAGTACTACCAATTGTATGCTTATTTTTGTTTCGTATGTATTCAGATGATGCTTGTTGTACATTCCAGTCTATTTATTCATTTATTTATTTATTCATTTATCACATTCTGTACAAATACTTAACATGAGGAGAGAGGCTCATGCCCAAAACTGTCCCATTTCCAATTTACACTATACTGTCCAAACCAAAATGTTGAAATACAATTTACACTCTCCAATACTCAGATGAACGAGCAAATTGTGAATCAAATAGATACTATTAGAGTCTAGAATCAAGATATCTAGAACAGTAACTTAATAATTATTCAAAAAGTCTAAATTTTGAATGCAACTAGAAATTTTTGAGCTTAAAACTTTACACTTTACAGAAAACCACTATTAAAGACTACAAGAAAGAAATACTAACATCTAAAACTGAATCCCAAAAATTTTCAATAATGATGTTCAATTGGCATTTATTAGATTGTGTTTTAGTTGGTTTTATGGTATTTGTTTGTTTAGATGCTTGATAAGTTCCCTAATACATCTAGGTTTTATCACAGATTGAGGCCTGTCAATTCTTGTCTGGTGGTTTTAGTAGAAATCAACTTGTAATATTCATGACATTTGAGTAAATGTACGATTGATGTCAATAACTGATGATCCTGATTTCCTCATCAGTATCAGAAATCCTAACCAAAATCACTGATCAGTCATTACGGTCAGTGTTTTCCTGTAAGAATCAGAAATCTTAACCAACAACTGATCAGTCATACGGTCAGTGATTTCCTGATTAGAATCAAAATCCTTACCAAAACAACTGATCAGTATACGATCAGTGTTTTCCTGATTAGAATCAGAAATTCTCAACCAAAACAACTGACCAGTCATACAGTCAGTGATTCCCTGATTAGAATCAGAAATCCTCAATCAAAACAACTGATCAGTCATACGATCAGTGGTTTCCTGATAAGAATCAGAATCCTCAACCAAAACGGCAGATCAGTCATACGGTCATTGATTTCCTGATAAGAGTCAGAAATCTTCAAACAAAACAACTGATCAGTCATACGATCAGTGTTTTCCTGATAAGAATCAGAAATCCTCAAACAAAACAGCTGATCAGTCATACGGTTAGCGATTTCCTGATTAGAATCAGGAATCCTTAAGCAAAATCACTGATCAGTCATACGGTCAGTGATTTCCTGATTAGAATCAGAAATTCTCAATCAAAACAACTGATCAGTCATACGGTCAGTGATACCCTGATTAGAATCAGAAATCCTCAATCAACAACTGATCAGTCATACGGTCATGATTTCCTGATTAGAATCGGAAATACTCCATTTTGAGCACCAAAATCAAGTCCCACTCAACTTGAGCAGCACTCAACTACATTCACTTTCAAAGTACTCTCTTCTCAAAACAAAACCCTCGATCATCCTTCCCACTCAATCCCATAGAATCCCACTCTACTACCCAATCCCATCATCTCCCTTCACATTCAATCCCTTACCCCCAACGAGTCAATCCCACTCAATCAAAGGCATATCCCTTCAACACTACCACTGTATTGAATACATTCATTCGATACATCGGAATGGTATGGAGAAAGCGGCTATCAGATTCGAATTAACCACATATGTAGATGTTGCGCAGTGGCTGTGATTAGGAGAGAGGAGGAGGTGGTGGATGAGAAGGGGGTTGAGAGGAGGAGGAGGTTGAGGAGGTGCTGAAGGAGGTGGTTGGAGAGAAGAGAAGGAGGAAATTGGGGAGGAGGAGTTGGTTGGTGGTGGAGGAGGAGAAGGAGGTGGTTGAGGAGGCGGTGGAGGTGGAGGAGGTTGATGAGGAGGATGAGGAGGAGGTTGAGAAGGATGTGAAGGAGTAAGAGGAGGAGATGGAAGAGAAGGAGGTGGAGGTGAAGGAGAAGGAGAAGGAAGAGGAGGAGAAGGAAGAGGTTGAGGAGAACGAAGGGGAGGAGAATGAAGAGGAGGTGGATGAAGAGGAGGAAGAGGTTGAGAAGTAGGTGGTAGATTAGATTAAATTAGATTAGATTAGATTTATTTATTTATGTATGTTACAATAATTACTGGCTTATACACTAATTCACATCAAATGACGGTAATGCTAATTATTCAACGAATTTTACAAAGTATAGATAATTAATCAATGAGAATAAAGATTGAATGCAATTAGAATAACGATAATATAAAATTGTAATGTAACTTCATAAATCGGCGGTGTTTCAACAAATAAAATTGTTGATTCTCTAAGAAGGATATAAAATAATATCCTTCCCATCAACACACGACCGGGTTGTGATGGAATAAAGCTGTTGGGATATTATAACATGTGAATATGTGATTGAATGTTAGACATGGATTAATGATAAGATGATAAGATGGATGATATTAGAATGAGTAATAGTGAATACAATATTGCAAATGATTCAAAATAGATAATGGAACAAACGGTACAGGGTGTGATTAAATAAGATTTCAGAAATTGATTGAGTAATAATTACGTTAAACAATACTAAAGAACAGAAATGATGAGATGAGATGATTAATATGTATTATGTAGATGGATGAATGAATGTATGAAGATGGAAAGGAGGGAGATTAGAATATTTGACATGCAGTGCTCTAGGGTTGGACAGACTCAGTCATTTTCTCTTATAAGATACTTTTTCAAAGACAGATTAAAGCCCGCTCGGCTCTCAATGCATCTAATAGAGTCGAGAAGTTTATTCCATTCACGACAAGCACTGACAAGGAACGATTTAGAATAAATAGTAGTTCGGTGATTAGGTATCCTAAGAGTATTAGCACCAGTTCCAGTATGGGAAGCCTCTATCCTCCTACCATCGGAAACAAATTTAAAATCGTTTTTGAAATAATTAGGATTGCCATATTTTGAAGTATCTCTAACAAGTTTGATTATTCTGAAACGTCTCTGATCGGGGTAGAACTAGCAATGTGTGCTGGGGTGATATGTTCATGGCGTTCAAGAGAGTAAACAAAACGTAGACAATAATTTTGGCAGCGCTGCATTTTATCATTGAGTGTATCTGCATGTCATTGAGGACAGACTTGCAGTACATGAAATTTGAAAAAAAAGAGATTGGACCAGTAATAATCGTATACTTCTAGGAAGAACATCTTGTATTTTTCTAAGTGAATGCATTGCTGAGAAACCCTTTCTACAGGTTTTATTGACTTGTTCTGACCAGTCGAGGTTTTTATCCATAATGATGCCTAGGTTTTTTACTGAGCTGCAGTAGGGAATCACATTACCATCAACAGTTATTTTATGTCTCGAGTTGGGGAGGGGAAAGGGGAAGGGGAGGAGGAAGAAGAGTTGGGAGAAAAAAGGTGAGGAGAAGGGATAGGAGGAGAAAGAACTTTATCCATTCGGGTTTCCACACTTCTTTCTTTTGCGTTTCTCCCATGATTACTGCTTGCTAAAATAATTTCCTCCACTAAACTTCGGAACGCTTATAAATCCTTATTCTTTCTCTTCTTCTTCCCGATTCCATTCTTTCTGAATCATCCGACCACTACGTTGCTGACCCGTTATAAATGTCATGTTCTGCGAACACACTACATCAACCGCTTATTTTTCTAGACGGAAATCACATTTATCATTTTCTACCTCTATTCAGTTGTTATGGTCTTTGTTGGAATGGTTAATATAGGCTTATTGTTTGATATTTACTGGTGATAATTTGTGAAACCTTTCTTCTATATAGTTGACATATCTTCAAACAATCAGTATTCTTAAAAATAGTAATATTAAAGCGTCCCATTCAACCTTTAACGGAATGAATTAGTTGCAAATGAAGTGCTTTAAAAGACGGGTGGTCTCTCATCACTCAGACTCGGTGTTGTACCTGATAGATCTCTGAAATTCACTTAGGATGTTATGATTTGAAAG
>NW_024092795.1:0-15575 GCF_014356525.2 Nilaparvata lugens | reverse complement strand
TACGAAGGAAGAAATTATAATACCATTCATACATGATTGAAAGAATAAGACTTTGATATTCATACAGAAATGTTCTATCTAATCACAGTAATTGATTAATTCCCAGAGGAATGCAAAAATTTCCCTCACAAAGACCCAGTTGCACAAGAGCCGGTTAAATTTTAATCCTGATTAACTTCACGTGACCAAATCAGAGAAGACCATTTCAAAAAGATGGATCTACTGGAATTAATCAGGATTGATAATTACCCGGCTTTTTTGCAACCGGCACCAGTATGGTTGAGTGATTACAAAAGTTCAACAGCTGACTTATTGTGCAGTTCATACTCTTACCCGTCAAAACCGTAAAATTGCGACATAAACGCCCTATACCATGGATATCTACTTAGGCTATTGTTTCTCTATGAATGATCACCCGCGACACATATTATAGTGTGGGTATCATAATTAGGACTAAGTTTTGTATTGTTTCGTTTTGTTAAATATTGGTACAAAGTTTACAATATTCATACAAATAGTGTAAAAGTATACACAATTGATTCAGTTTATTTTAGTTTTGTTGGAGGATTTTTAGTTTTATTTTGTTGTAGTTAGTTTTTGTTAAGTTGAATGATATTCCGGTTGGTTTGAATGTGTTCTGGTTTATTGTACTGTAGTCCCAGATAAAGTTTTATGTTAAGCGACTCATCCCTCAGCACAAGCATTATGCTTAAAGAGGGACGAACCATTCATATTTCTTCAAGGGCACTTACCTTCATTGTTATTATCATTCATTATTATCCTATTTTATTTTATTTTTTTAAATATTGTATTATTCTATTATTTTATCTACACATAGGATTCTGTTTATTTATTGAATGTTTAATGATTGTGAAATGCGTTTGTGGTTCTTGAATGTGATTGTATGTAATTTAGTTATTTCATTGTTGAATAAAGCATTTATTATTTATTATTTTATTAGCAACTTTTATGTGTATAATAATTTATGTATATGTTTTGTCAATAAACTCCTCTGGTTGCAATCATTGGCAATAAGATAAATATTATTATATTATATATTATTAATTATTATTAAAGCACTCACCCTGTACTTCCAGCGTGCAGGTACATGACGAGATCGGAGGGCTTGGGGTCGCGGTACTTGACCTGCACTCGTAGCATTGCGGGTCGGAGGTCATGCGCTCCGCGTTGAAGACGAGGTCGGGCGCCTCGTGGCCAGTCTGCGTGGCCACTGTCACCTTGGTCGACGCCACACGGGCGAAAGTCGCAAGCGCCGGCACGCTCACGGGACACTGCGGCGTCTGCTGCTGCGACGTGGAGACACGTTCTCACACGGCGACGGCTCGCGGCTCGGAACTGCAATACAACACATCGCGGATATGTTTATTACTGAGCATATTGAGATTGAGTTTTTATACTGCATAATTGGCAAAATATAAAATTAGTTAGTTTGTACTCAATTTATATCACCATCTCAAACGGTTTAGTACCTCGAGAATGAAATACTCAATCGGCATTGCATTTTATTTTGTATAGTATTTCCTCATGTTGTTACATTTGTATTGCTATTATTAGTATTTCCAAGTTGTTGTAATTTTATATTTCTGCCAACTATGCAGTATAAACTCAATCTCAACAACTTAGAAATACATAAAAAAGCAATACAAATGTTTCACCTGAGGAAATACTATTACAAAATAAAAATGCAATGCCAATTGAGTATTTGCATCTCGAGGTACTAAACCTGTTTGCGATGGTGATATAAAATTGATTACAAACTAGCGCTAAAATGTAGTTACTGAGGCCGACAGTCGCATATGAAGTGACACATATTACATACAGTATCGATGATTTATCAATTTTAGCTTCGAAGTATATTGTACAATATTATGATACAAGTCTACATGAGAATTCTAAAAAGGTATCTATATTCTCACATTCCATTACAAATCTAAAATAGAATTATATTAATTATTTTCTGAGTATATACCCTTCCAACTGTACACACCTCTTTACAAAGAGATATCAAGAAAAAATGACAAGCAATTCAAATATTATAGTGTTTATAAATCCTTAAAAACACTTTACTAATATGGGCTACTTTTGTACAAATTAATAAAACACTATAAAAACTTGTAGTACTTGTATTTTAAAACTTATAATATTTCAACAAAATAAAAATTGTTGAATATTTTGATGTTTTTAATAATAAAGGATACGACAAGGTTTTTATATGGTTTTATTAATTTGTACAAAAGTAGCCCATATAAATAAGTGTGTTTTACTTTCATGAGATACAAATTTTATTATACTTGCAGCTTTATTCATTTCAGGGGATTGTTCTTTCAGAAGAAATTTCGTTTTAACAATGTTATTAAAAAACCCCTGCATTGTACACTCTTAAATATAATTTCCTGTTTTTTCACTGCCACTCATATTAATGAAAATGAACTTTATCCTGTTTTTGAATAATACAACAATTACAGTAAATGCAATCACATGTTAGGATTATACTACCAGCTATTTTATTTGACCTGTCAGTCTAATGATAGGTTTAATGACAAGTATTTGTTAAAATTTAATGAATGAATAAAAATTGGACATGAAAGAATTGGTGAAAGAAAGAAAATTATATTCCGTTGAAGCCGGATTAAGGCAGTTTGGTATACCTTTTTATTTTTATTTAAATTGGATAATCTTTTTCAATATAATTGTTGAGATCATTATAAGAGCGAGAAAAAGTTGCAACTGAAATTTTTTAAGTGGTCTAATAAACGAGTTATGGGTTGTTGAAGTGCTAAACTCCGTTTTCTTTCTAGATAATAAACGGTTTCGAATTTTTCATTGTAGTTTTTTTAATACATTCAGTATATCATTGGCTTTGTTCTAATATGCGTTTTTTCGCGATTAATACCAAAATAAACAAGTTGCCGAATTTACAAAAAAATGTTACTTTTTTATTTATGAACGTTATGGGGATTAAATTGTTTTTGTTTAGAAAGATACATTTTTTTAATTTTTACTTTCCTTGCCCTATTACCATAGGTAAGGAAAGTATTGATTTCCAAAAAAATTAAGGTACCCAATTTCAAGTTTACTATACGTTTCAAGGTCCCCTGAATCCAAAAACATGATTTTTGGGTGTTTGGTCTGTGTGTGTGTATGTGTGTATGTGTGTATGTCTGTGAACACGATAACTTCATTTGTAATTAACCGATTGATTTGAAATTTTAAACTTAAGGTCCTTATACCATGAGGATCCGACAATAAGAAATTTAATACAATTCAATTCAAGATGGCGGATAATTACTAAAAAAAACATGTTTTTCACAGTTTTCTCGAAAACGGCTCTAACGATTTCCTTCAAATTTATACCATGGATAGCTATTTATAAGCCCTATCAACTGGCATAAGTCTCATTTCAGGGAAAATTTCAGGAGCTCCGTAATATTCTTGAGAAAAATGGCGGATAATCACTAAAAAACCATGTTTTTCACGGTTTTCTCGAAACGCTCTAACGATTTTCTTAAATTTATATCATGGATAGCTATTTATAAGCCCTATCGACTGACATGAGTCTCATTTCTGGGAAAGTTGCAGGAGCTCCGTAATATTCTTGAGAAAAATGGCGGATAATTACTAAAAAACCATGTTTTTCACGATTTTCTCAAAAATGACTTGACCGATTTTTAAGAGAAGTTCTAAAAATATAGTCGAAACCGTTCATGATCTGGAAAGAAAACGGAGTTTAGCACTTCAACAACCCATAAACCCTTATTAGACCACTTAAAAATTTCAGTTGCTACTTATTCTCACTCTTATAATGATCTTAACAATTGTATCGAAAAAGATTCTCCAATTTAAATAATGAATAAGTGTACCAAACAGCCTTAAGAGTGTAGTAGGAACAGAACATACTGTACAGGAGAATATATTATAAGATATAGTGAAAAACGTAAGATTCAAAAAATACTTGAAAGATTGGCAGCCAGCCCCTACCTTTGTCGTCATCTTCGAACAGTGGTTTGAACATGGAGAGTTCAGAGTCACCGTCCATCCCCAGCCAGTTCTCAGCGTTATGTATGCTGATCAGATCTCTTATCAACTCTTCGTCGGTTTTGCCTATTCTACCACCTTTGCCCTTCTCGGGACCGAACACTGTATGATTGTACAATGGATCGTTCACAACTGGATAGCCTGCAAGAGTGGAACAAATTATCAATCTAGTTTTATTAATCATCATTCGAGTAATCTATATTTTCTGTTCTGTAGAGAAGGAAGCTGAAACCATAAGGTGAGAATAAGATAAACTAGAATTAGTGGCGCCATTTCACCAAACTGCTAGGGGGGCAAAAACCAAGAGGTAGGAGGGAAGGGAAGGAATGTCTGATTGTGCCCTATCTTTTACCTCAACTGTGACATCTTGCAACTTGTTAATTCTCAAGTTGAAATTTATGCAATAATTTACTTATTGTGCCCTGATCAATAAATTGTACCCATTCTATATTAAAGCTTCACCTTTACCACAGAAAAAATATATTCTTTATTACTCCGTACCCGTAGCCATACTTTCAAGACAATTTTGCTACATTGTTGATAATGTAGAAGGAATTATACTGCTGCTGTTTAAAAAAAGTATTAAATCAGTATGATATTCTAAGGATTCGTGTAGTTAGACCCGCATTTTCATTATTTATCTGATCCCCCCCTAAATGGCGCCCCTGGCTAGAATAAACCTGAGCAGCACAAAGATGCAAATATTAAATATGAGTATTTGAATCTGAACACAGATAATTCTCATTGTCTATAGTACATCAATGTAAAAAGCTTTCAGTCCCTAAATAAAATTATATTTATTCGTACATTGGCCAACTGTTAGCAAGAAGGTTGATTAATCGAGCACTGTACCGATAGATTGATCAATGATCGTATCATACGATCGTCATCGTACGATAACTGAAAATTACCTTTTTATAAAAATACTGTTTACCTGAACATAAAAATAAATATTTGCTAGTTTATAATTTTATTATGAACAAAGCTATTATAGTTTTGAAAGATCTAAATTTGAAAATCTACTTTGTGAAAATACTTGAAGACTGAAAATTTTGTGAATTGAAGAACTACAAGACTGACCTATTTCGGACTGTGTTATCTGAATTTGGGAGAGGAATAGCATAAGGTTACCTCATTTCTTCTCTCCCTATCATTTTGATAATGTATACTTATTGCATACATGAATGAATGATTGTATGTTAAGTTCAGATATCTCACTATTCTCAAGACTAAATCCAATTTTGACAGAAGTATTCCACTTTCTATAAAATTTGTTCAATAGACAATGACTACATTGTAGAAATTTTCCAAAATTAAAAACACAAATTTCATTGTAAATTTCACTTCATTGATCCGGTTGATTGATATCCTGTAGAATAATCCTGTAGGTTGATTATAATAGAGTGGATTGACAATGAAATGAGTCTTAAACCATTTGCTCATTTAACATTTTATTTCATTTGTCCATGGTTTTCATACATTTTTACTATCATCAAATGTACAGGAAGATCTGAGCAGGGTGTTCTGAAAAAGGTACCCATAAGCCCCAGGGGGTGATTCCTCACATCAAAAGAAGAAGAAAAGTTCTTATTAACATAGGTCCGAAAATGCGTAGTTACCAAGTTATACAGAGTGAAAGATTTCGTCTGAATTTCAGTTCCCCTGCCCTACGGGTATTTGTTGGATGTTAATTAAGATGTTAAATTAAGCGCACTTCATGTAAAATGAACTGATAAATTGAATAAAAAAGACAAAATCTGTTAAGCTCTCTATTTTTCATGGGTTTTGTATGTAATTAAGGATTATTTTTTCAAGGTCTCGTTTGCCTATTATAAACTTTTTCTACATATTTCTCTTCAAAATTAAATTTTGAAGAAAAAAATTTAAAATTTTTTTAAATTTTTAAAATTTTGTAAGAAAATAGTAACATTTTAACATAGTATTATTGCTTCAAACCTTAAAGGAACTTGTTTTTCGGGACCAAATTTCGCGTATTTCGTCACATATCTTAAAAATTACTGTAGCTAACGGTCTGGAAACGGGTATTTAATTCTCAGTTTATTTTACATAAAGTACGCTGAATTTAACATCTCAATTTACCGCCAACAAATAGGGCAGGGGAACTGAAATTCAGATGAAATCTTTCACTCTGTATAACTTGGTACTAAACATTTTCGGACCTATGTTAATTGGAACTTTTTTCTTCTTTTTATGTGAGAAATCACCCCTGCCCTACGGGTATTTGTTGGATGTTAATTAAGATGTTAAATTAAGCGCACTCATGTAAAATGAACTGATAAATTGAATAAAAAAGACAAAATCTGTTAAGCTCTCTATTTTTCATGGGTTTTGTATGTAATTAAGGATTATTTTTTCAAGGTCTCGTTTGCCTATTATAAACTTTTTCTACTATTTCTCTTCAAAATTAAATTTTGAAGAAAAAAATTTAAAATTTTTTTAAATTTTTAAAATTTTGTAAGAAAATAGTAACATTTTAACATAGTATTATTGCTTCAAACCTTAAAGGAACTTGTTTTTCGGGACCAAATTTCGCGTATTTCGTCACATATCTTAAAAATTACTGTAGCTAACGGTCTGGAAACGGGTTTATTTAATTTCTCAGTTTATTTTACATAAAGTACGCTGAATTTAACATCTCAATTTACCGCCAACAAATAGGGCAGGGGAACTGAAATTCAGATGAAATCTTTCACTCTGTATAACTTGGTACTAAACATTTTCGGACCTATGTTAATTGGAACTTTTTTCTTCTTTTTATGTGAGAAATCACCCCCTGGCTTATGGGCACCTTTTTTTCAGAACACCCTGTACAATTATCAATGCCTGAAAATTGTGAATGGAACCAATTAACACTTGTTAGACCAAATATAGCAATCAATTGGAATTCAAATTCTAATTTACTTAGACAAAAAGCATTACAGTGAGAAAAAAATTGCTGATCTTGAAATTTATTCAAATGAATATTCCTTGATCGATACTAGAAAAAATGTGAACAAATGAATAAATGCTTTTGGCAATAATTCATTACACATTGAAACGAATAAGATAACAACTAGAAAACTTGATACTAGAAAAATATAAACCAAATGAATAAATGATTTTGGCAATAATTCATTACACTTTTAACAACTAACTCACCGAGATACTGTAAATGGACCCTGATTTGATGCATGCGCCCGGAGTGAGGCAGGCACAGAACTACACTAGTATTACTCTGTGGGTGTAGCCAGCTTATGGAATTGGATGAGCATTCCTTTCCCTTGGCAGACACTTGCACAACCCAATCTTGTAGCTAACTACTTCGATCGGCTCGCAAATTTTCACAACCTCGTCCCTGCAAAAGTAATCAGAGCACATTGGATGAAAATGATGATGAAATTGATTTTGTGATCTACAAATAGGCAACATAATATACAATGATATAGTATTGGTAGGAAAGAATCAATATACCATAATTAAAATAGTTGCACCAGTAGAAAATCATGAATAAGTTCAGTGAAACTACTTTGACTGAAATACTTTTTTCCTACAGTTACCTTGAAAAGTGACCATTCCTGCACTGATTACAGAACGCAAAGAATCACTTTTCCGCTCTAGTGCGCAAAGTATACATATTAGTATTTTTTTAGTACTCTTAATACTTGCGTATTATCTTGCAGCCATCTCAATCAGCTGTTGACATTGTTGGTGTGTATTTTGAATGCAAATTGTTCTATCTATATTTTTTCTGATTTTCAAATAAATAAAAATGAGAACTCATTAAATTATACATTTTTAATATGATAAATTATTCATTATTTCAAATAATATTTTTTCATTCATAAATTGATTGGTAAAATCTCGCATAAAACTCAAAAACGATGTATCCTAAGGACTTGACTATCACATAACAAATTAAAGCTTACATAATTTCCTAAAATATTCATTCTACAACTTTTTTTATATCTCCTCTAGTTTTCGAGGTATCCACTCTTGAAGGTGTGACATTTTTGAAAAAAAAAACACATTTGCCACCAATTTTTATATATTTTTGCTCTTATAACTTTTTGTAAATCGATGGGATAAAAGAGCTGTGGGGTTGAAAATTTTGTTCCAAACTTTTCCCTCTATAATCTTTCGTTGACTGGACTATTATGAATGATTGGAAAAAGAACAACAGAGTTATCTCTGTTCTATTCATTAAGTACATATCACATAATTTACCGTACTACACATTCCAATACTTACCAGTTATCATCCCATCACTTACTTGTAGCAGAAAACGAACAATTGTTGCAGCAATGAAAATTTCACCCCCTACATTGAAGCTGCTACAACAATAAAAGGAAAACTTGGAATAGCTCTTGAAGGTGAAATATTTTTTGAAAACTCTTGTGCCTTCATTTTTACCATCTTTTCGGCCTTATAACTTGTGAACGATTGATGAAAAAAATCTGTGCTGATTATGAGCTGATAGAGCATCAAATTATGAGAGACATGGAGATATGAAGAAAATGTAGAGGACAAAACTTGTTGGTAATTTTGTAAGCTTCAATTTTGCACAGAACACAAATGTTCATAAGAAGCATAGTTTCCGAGATATAAGCGAAAAATTAAAAAATGGTACTTTCAAACCACCCCCACCCCTTTAGCACAGGGGGTAGGGGGTGGGGACTTTTTATATGTTTACCTCCTTACTACCCTAAACAGAACTGCGGGGTCAAAAATTGTCTTCCCAACTTTTCTCTCTATAGGCTAACCTCTTGACTGGACTAGTAGTATATTATGTGATATGTACTTAATGAATAGAACAGAGCTGATATGTTAATCCTCTTACTATTCTTAAAAGAGCTGTGGAGTTGAAAAATTGTGTTCCAAACTTTTCCCTCTATGCCTTTAAGCATTCGTTGCCTGCCTGGACTATAAATGAGAATGATATTGTATGTATCAATGTATCAATGTATAAATAAATGAATAAAACATTAATAAAACTCACGGGAATTGGCCTTCGACCCTGCAGACGTACTCCTTCTGCACCTGTCGATTCCTGATCTGCTGCTCCATCTGGCGCGCCTTCTTGGGCGTGCGTCCGAACAGCAACAGGCCACTGGTCAACCTGTCCAGCCGGTGGATGGTGCGCAGATTCCTCAGCTGGTACTCCTTCGCCAGGATAAACACCACCGTGTTGTGCCTGTACCGGCCGCAAGGGTGCACCTGTCACAAATCACATGCCAACTCAATCAACCTATCCTTCTAGATAGAGGTTAAAATAAAGGCAGCCTATCCATCTATCTTCTCCTCAATCCAAATATTCTCACAAATACCAAGCCAACGTTACTACTTTTCCTCCATCGAGATATTTAGACAATTTCTATCTAAATTTGGGAAAGGAACAGTTTTGGGCTTTAAGCCTGTTGTTCCTTTCCCAATCATTCATAATTGAGAATGATATTTTATCTATCAATGTATAAATAAATATTTATTAGATACACCGTTTACAAGATTTAGTATTTAAAATGTATCTGAAACTTCTCCTCAATATAGTAATATTCATTCGATAAACCGTTCACAAAAATACTAACGTTAGTTCTCTTCTAATTTGTCCAAACATTTACAAAAAATAATATTGTTTTCTTATATAGCTTTAAGGCTGTGCAAAGGCTAAAAATAAACTTTCTACTGGAGATATTTTTCAAAGTTTTTCGATTTGCATATCATCAAGCTATCAAATGAAAAAGTTTTCTCGGGAAAACATTTTTTTCGATCGTTACTTTTTGAGATATGAGCGCCTAAAGTCCAAATTTTTGGGACAGAACATTTCAAATTCGGTAAGAGATAAATCCATGAGATTGAAAGGATAGATTCTGCATGGTATTAATTATCTAGTAAAACAAACAAGTTTCTGAAAATATCAATTTTTGAGACAGTTATTCAATTTAATAAAAATAACCAAAAAAACTTTTAGTTTAGCTATTTTGGTAAATGAATAACTTCACAAAAATCATATTTTTAGAGAATTTTTGTTTTACTATATCAACAATGATATGAAGAATTTATCCTCTGAATCTCATGGGTTTATCTCTTACCGAATTTGAAATGTTCCGTCCCAAAAATTATACTTCAGGCGCTCATATCTCAAAAAACTTTGAAAAAAATCACCAGTACAAAGTTTATTTTTAGCCTTTGCACAGCCTTAAAGTGAAAAAACACTCACATTCTTTGGTTTAGCGACGACGCTTCGTGCTGGTGTTGCACATTCTCAAGCCAAACAGAAACTCTGAATTGAACTGAGTTTCTGCTGACTTGAGAATGTGCAACACCAGCACGAAACGGTCGTCGCCACACCAAAGAATGTGATTGTTTTTTTTCACTTTAAAGTTATATAAGAATACAATAGTAATAATTCCAATGAAAACAAGATGGATAACCAACAACGGTTTACAAAATGATTTCATAAAGTGGTACAATGTTTCACAAATTGGTGATTTGTTGAAATAATTACAATTTACTATACAGGTAATAAATCTTAATAATGTTTTATCCTTATGTATGAGATCTTGTAAGAGTATGAAAACTGACAGCAGATTTTAAATCATATGGTTTTGTTTTTATGAGGAATAAAGAAGTTTTTTGAATTGAATAGGTATCTTCCTATAAAATAATTTCGTTCATCAATACATTGTTTAAAAAAAAAAATTTCATTTATAGATATCCTTGATCAAAATATTCGTTCTGTACAGCACTTACAAATTAATGTTTTCATAAAATGGTACAATGTTTTAAAAAAATGATAATTTGTTAAAGCGATTACAATATTTCGTTCGTACATATTTGAAAAACACTCCATTTCTATCCTTGATCAAAAGTTCATTGATACAGCATGATCAAATATTTTATTATAGTTATCCTGGATCGAAGTAGATTAATGCAACATTCAGAAAATTAGATTCCTTCTCATTTTTACAATGTTTCATTCTCAATGAAAATATTTATTCAAATCCCGTTTTTAATATAGTTATAATCCTATTTAATGGTATTTTTCTTTTTTCATTTTATATTGTATTTTACTTTATTCGCTTATAACCATTTTTGGAATTGTAATTATGTTTTGGGACATATAAAGATTTGATTTCAAATCAAATGTTTCTATTGACATTCACAATGATACATGTATCACATTGATATGTCACTATAGTTTGATAAGATTGATCGAGATTGATGAGTTTATATTCTAATAAAAATTTGGGAAAAATAATGACAAACACGAAATAAAAATATGCCATGCAAGATAAGCGTGAAAGAAAGCATAAGTGAAAAGCTAAAACCTAAGCGATATTTGCAATTAATGAAATTGCACACAAGCTAGAATGATAGTACCAGAAGATCCAACATCATACTCAGACACAATATTTTATTTATTTTTTCATTTAAAACCAGTTTGTTATTAAATTTTTTATCCCAATTTCAATTAAAGTTTTGAATATTGAGTCCCATCAAATACAACTGCACTGAACAATAAATTTGTTACAAAATAATATTAATTATTGTATCTAATAATAATAGTCTAAACCTTTGTGTTTGTGAAGATGTGTCTAAACGTTTTAAATAGGTAGTGTAAAAATGTAAATAGCAATAACTGAGTTTACTGACATGTCCCATATTAGAGGAGTAGGTAATTTCAGGGGAATGCATTGTAAAATTACACTTTCTGAAATAAGATGAATTTTGAATGAAATGTGATGGAATAATGTATGTTGAATTAGTTTGTATATATTCTCGGCTCCAGAGAAATCAAGAAGTGATTGATCTGATGATTCTTAAATGAAACAAGTTGACCAGACTTCACATAACTTCGAAAAATTCCTTTTTTCTCTAATACTTTTATGATACTATTTGGTAGGTCTCCAATTATTGAAGTCGACTGAGAAGATGCGTGATATTCAAATCTAGATTTCATTTCAAGATGCTCAGAATAATGTTTTATTTGATTTAAACATGAAAACTTGAAACATGTAAATTGTCAGTACAGTGAACTCGGTTAGGTCTATAGCGATTGTCAAACTGATGTTCACTGAAATGTAATATGAATTGAAGTTCAAATTCAAATTCTATATTTTTGTATAAATACAATATAGAACTATCACTATAAATATTGCTCATGCTGGATTGCACCACCCAACATATTTTTTCCAGAATCAGCAGTATGCTAGGTAAATATTATCCAGTGATTCCATATCCATTCTAATTCATTAAAATACATCAAATTCATCAGATTCTTCTTGATAAATCAGCTATCGGTGATCACTCAGCAGGATGTAACTAGGGACACTAGTTTCTCGAAATGTTTTAATAATATATACAGGGTGTTCTTAAAAAAGGTGCCCATAAGTCAGGGCGTGATTCCTCTCATCAAAAGAAGAAAAAAAGTTCTAATCAACATGGGTCCGAAAATTCTACCAAGTTATACAGGGTTAAAGATTTCGTCTGAATTTCAGTTCCCCTGCCGAAACGAAGCCCTACAGGTATATTTGTTGGCTGTTAATTAAGATGTACAATTTATAGGGTACTTTATGTAAAATGAACTGAGAAATTGAATACAACCGTTTCCAGACCTTTAGCTACAGTATTTTTCAAGATATGTGAAGAAATACGCGGAGCTTTGTCCAAAAAATAAGTTCCTTTAAAGTTTGGTGAAGTTTAAACATCTTCACATAACTTCAAATAATTCATTTTTTCTTTATACATTTATGATACTATTTGGCAGGTCTCCAATTATTGAAGTCGACTGAGAAGAATGCGTGATATTCAAATCTAGATTTCATTCAAGAACGCTCAGAATGTTTTATTTGATTAAACATGAAAACTTAAACATGTAAATTGTCAGTACAGTGAACTCGTTAGGTCTATAGCGAATTGTCAAACTGATTTCACTGAAATGTAATATGAATTGAAGTTCAAATTCAAATTCTATATTTTTGTATAAATACAATATAAAACTATTACTATAAATATTGTTCATGCTGGATTGCACCACCCACCATATTTTTTTCAGATTCAGCAGTAAGCTAGTTAAATATTATCCAGTGATTCCATATCCATTCCAATTCATCAATATACATATTAAATTTCATCAGATTCTTCTTGATAAGTCAGCTATCGGTGATCACTCAGCAGAATGTAACTAGGTACACTATAGTTTCCGAAATGTTTTTAATAATATATACAGAGTATTCTAAAAAAGTGCCATAAGTCAGGGCGTGATTCCTCTCATCAAAAGAAGAAAAAAAGTTCTAATCAACATAGGTCCGAAAATTCTACCAATTATACAGAGTTAAAGATTTCGTCTGAATTTCAGTTCCCCTGCCGAAACAAGCCCTACAGGTATTGTTGGCTGTTTAATTAAGATGTACAATTAGGCGTACTTTATGTAAAATGAACTGAGAAATATGAATAAAACCGTTTCCAGACCTTTAGCTACAGTAGTTTTTAAGATATGTGACGAAATACGCGAAAACTTGGTCCCAAAAAACACAGTTCCGTCAAGGTTTGAGCAGATTTACTGTGTTTATTGTACATTTAACATAGTCAATCTGCTTCAGGAACTTATTTTTTGGAACCAAGTTTCGCGTATTTCGTCACATATCTTAAAAATTACTGTAGCTCACGGTCTGGAAACGGTTTTATTCAATTTCTCTGTTCATTTTACATAAAGTACCCTGAGTTTATCATCTTAATTAACAGCCAAACCGTAGGGCTTCGTGTCAGCAGGGGCACAGAAATTCAGACGAAATCTTCCACTCTGTATAACTGGTTTTTTGGACCTATGCATGTTAATTAGAACTTTTTTCTTCTTTTGACGTGAGGAATCACGCCCTGACTTATGGGCACATTTTTCAGAACACTATGTGTACTAGTGGTTGTAACAATTTCAAGTAGTTTCTACTCATAATTCTAACTCAATTGTGAAATTTCAATAAAATTTGATAAACCACTTTGAAGATTATTAATGCAGCAAAAATGTTTGAAGAGTGTCTGCATGTTTTATAACTTATTTGATTGAACTCCCAACCTAACCTATCCTAACCTAAACAAACCTTGAGTAAGAGTTTTTAACATAAATAAACCTTGAGTATAATCTCAGAGTTTTCAACATAAATTGTTTATCTAACCCAACCTATCCTAACCTAACCAAACCATGCATATAATCTCCAAGTTTTCAACATAAATTGTTTACCTATCCTAACCTAACCTATCCTAACCTAACCAAACATTGAGTAGAATCTCAGAGTTTTCAATATAAATTATCTAACTAACCTAACCTAACCTAACTAAACCTTGAGTATAATCTCAGAGTTTTCAACATAAATTATTAACTTATTTGATAGAGCACCTAACCTAACCAAACATTGAGTATAATCTCAGAGTTTTCAACATAAATTATTCATCTAACCTATCCTAACCTAACCAAACATTGTGTATAATCTCAGAGTTTTCAACATAAATTATTTATCTAACCTAACCTAACCAAACCTTGAGTATAATCTCAGAGTTTTCAACATAATGATTTATTTATCTATTTTATTTAGTAATTTATATTTTACACAATACATAAGAGAATGAATAATGGAATAAGATAGGAGTTTGATACATTACCTTGGGGTTGATTAGTTGAGGAGCATGCTTTAGAGGTTATTGAGGTTGACTTACCGGCAATGAACAGGGTTTGTCCAAGGCGACTATGTCTTCATCTACATGGACTAGACGCAAACGCTTTGCTAAGACAGGAGTCTCGTGTCTGCAAGGCAATTAGCACACTATACCACCAGAGCCAAGGCCAGCGCCAACCCACAGCCCACTTCCCATCAAAGACACCACAACATGCAAATTACACCTCTTCCCCACTTTCCATCCCAGCAACGATTCAAAGTACAAGTTATGGGATTTCAATTGTTGTTTCAAGAACATATTGGATTTGTGGTGTGATGGGCGTTTCGATTGAAGTATATACCTTACCTTACAAGCTGGCTATTAACTTGACTTGAAAAAATATTATAGAATGAGAGAAAATCCAACAATCATATATGAAATGAATGAATAGAAAGACAGCATTATAACAAAGACATTAGTCTGAGATATAATTTACAATTTATTTCTATTAAAGTACGAAATGAACAGTTAATTAGTATGAGCTAGATCATAGGGTTGAGTAGGGAGGTAAGTTTTAGATTATTTTTATTATAAATAAGAAGAGAGGAAAATTGAAATATTCGAGTTTAGTTGGAAAATGAGTTTGTAACAAATCCTCCTTACTTTCTACCTAACCCTTTAGCACTATACTACTTACTAGAAAAAAACTTTGAATAGATTAATAACTATAGAAAAATAATTATTTTCAACATGATAATGGAGTCATGAATAGCTTATTATGTCTAGTAAAATAGCTCAAATGATTCTGGTCTGATCAGAATATTTACAGAAAAAAGGATAAATATAATTGAGGTTGTATTACAATATAAATA
>NW_024092794.1:0-13352 GCF_014356525.2 Nilaparvata lugens | reverse complement strand
TTATTTGGTTTACAGAATTGGAGCTTTGTATGCAACTTCTTTGATCATTATCAAAGTTAAACTAGAAAAGCTATTTTTGGGTGAGTAAGAGTGAATTTTACCTAGGTTCTCATTACTTAGTTCATATGTTTGAACTTTTGACACTATCTCTCATGACTTTCTCCTAAATAAATTGGCTTTTTATGGGATTTGCAATACTGAGCTACAATTGCTGAAGTCATATCTCCAAAACAGAAAACAAATGGTTGTGATCGGTAGCTCCTCTTCCGAAATTATGAATGTAGCTGCGGGGGTACCACAGGGCTCAGTTTTGGGGCCTTTTCTGTTTCTTGTCTTTGTAAACGACTTCAGCTATAATGTTCCATATTTAAGTGTATTATATGCTGATGACACGACTATTGTTGCTACAGACCCATTGATAGAAGGAGTACAGAATAAACTTGACAATGCTCTGTCTACGGCCAGGACGTGGTATGTGGCCAATGGACTGAAATTGAATGAAGATAAAACTGAGATATTGTTTTTCTCCCTCAAAAGACAAGTTGAGTAATGGCCTGATTAAACCGGTCAAACTTCTTGGACTTTATATGGACGGACTATAAGCTGAACTGGGACACACACACATATTGAGCACCTTTCAAAAAAATCATCTCCAATAGTCTATTTATTGAGAAAACTGAGAGGCTGCGTGAATTTGGATACACTCATATTGGCCTATTTTGGGCTTTTCCACTCACATTTGAGTTATGGTGTGCGTCTATGGGGTAATTCCGTTCATGCTAAAACAGTGTTCTTATGGCAAAAAAAGGCTCTTAGAGCTATCCTAGGACTAAAACAGCGAGATTCATGCAGGCCACATTTCCCTAATTTGGGTATACTAACCCTTCCATCTCTCTTCATTTATTCCAATTTAATTCACGTCAAGAAAAACTCAGAAAAATTTTCCATTCATGAAGATTACCATGCATATAATACCAGGAACAGTAGGAACATTGTAGCACCACAAATAAGACTCACTAAAACTATGAGAAGCCATACTTTCCAACAGTGCATATTGTATAATAAACTGCCTCAAACAACCAGGAATCTGCCTCCAAACAAATTTAAGAAAATTGTATATAGTTATCTGAAAAATAATGCCTTTTACTCACTTGAGGAATACCTGAATTGAATGTATTTTATGTAATGTAGATATGCTTTATCTGTTCAATTTTGTATCGATTTTCTGTTCAATTGTGTGTAGACTACTTTTTAAAAGTATGTATTATGACTTGCCTAATGCTATAATTGTAGCTTGATGGTTAATAAAACGAATCTTGAATCTTGTTCATTTCAATGTTTCAAATAAGGACTAACACTCAGCAAAGTACTCATTCAATGTGTTCACACCCTTGGGAACAACAAAATCTGGAAAATACCATTGAAACACAACACCTTCTGTGCTTCTGACTTGCATGTAGCTGCTCACACTGATCACAAGTGCCCGCGTTTAGGGTGAGTGTTTCTATTGCTAAGAGTTTCTATTTAATCTCTTCCAGATTTTGTTTCTCATCTGCACGCTTTGTCATTCACCTCCAAGTGTGCACTTGCTCATACTGTATATTTATCCAATGTCATCACACCCTAAAATTATATGCGGGACCACTGAGTAAAAAAAAACACTTCTTATTATTTTTTTCTGTGGTGGGATCCGACAATTTCGTCCAACTACGTTGAGCCACCACGTAGGATCTTTCACTATTTAAGCTCCGGCTGGTTAGTGAAACATCCCCTCTTACGTTCCAAATCGAACCTGACTAGGCGGCTGACCTTGCGTGGTCGGAAAAGTCAGTTGAACAGTTTAACAGACTACCTGACAGCAGTCCCCCCGCCCTCAACAACCCCTTTCATGTTCCGACGTTGAAGACATCAAGTTGGACAACATATCGGGCAGTGAATGACTTGCTTCACTGACAATTTCTTGCTCTGTAAACATGAATCTGACCTTTCACGGTGAAGAATACCTAATGTATCTTCATACCTTCTGATTACTCACACTTGTGGGATCGATGGCGTCATAAAATACAATGAGTGTACAAGAGTGATTCATTTATTTATTTTTCCTACAGTTACGTTGAAAAGTGGCCATTGCTGCACTGATTACAGAACGCAAAGAATCACTTTTCCGCTCTAGTGCGGGAAAAATTTTTCTGCACTTCAGATTTGCAACATGGCAACGCAAAATACTTGGTAGGTTATATGGAGCAACAGTGCAGCAAAATCAAAATGAAGTTGGTAACAGTGACTGCTGTGGCTGCTATAGTGAGCAGAGGTGCAACGAAGCACAACGCGCTAATTATTATTCATTATATATTATAACCAAGGACAACGAGGACTTTAGGATTTTAGGATTAAGGATTTTATCAATAATAAAATTACACAGAAAAACATTTGATGGACTTCAGACAATTTTACCCATAATTACCCACTTTTCATATTCAATGGTAACTGTAGGAAAAACTTAATGTGAAATACGTGCGCAAAGTTCCTCTGCTGCACTCAAGAAGCCATTCCGCCCTCGCCTACGGCTCGGGCGTAAACGTTTCTTTCGGTGCAGCAAACTGACACTTTGCGCACTAGTTGCACAAATAACTATTATTTAATCAGACAGAATAACACACTTTTTAGAAGAGTACGGTGCCACAGGCTTACTCCCAAAAAGGTTTCTTCGAATTCTAATTTATACAACGGTCCAAAAGTAGCTGTTGTGAGGTCCACGTTATAATGGGAGTGTTGAATTAGCAATTATTATATTGATATCCTTGTCTATCATTCAACAAAGCGGATAGCGCTATCTCTTTCTCGCTTTGCTCTGTTGCCAGAGCATTTTTTAACAATGTAGAAATATAATAATTAACAAAATATATCATCTTGATTATGAAAATTCATTATGAAATTATTGAAAAATATAATTTCTTGCTTGATAAAATATAATTGATTATTTTAAACGAGATGAACAGTTAATATTACATCAAATAACGGTATCAGTTTCCCTCCATTGACAAGACAGAGGATCGGCAACGCTGTTCTTCTATCTTTTTGCAATGCCATTATAACGTGGACCTCACTATATGTTATGTGTCACTTCAACAAGTGATGCCAAGATAATACTGTTCATGAACTGTGTGGAGGCTCAGACAATGGAAAAAAGTAAATTCGTATGGCTTTTGTTGGTGGGGAGTCCCTTGCGGGAAGGTCCCACCGCCTGAATATATAATTTAAGCCGTCAATGGGCCTTACGACTGTCATACTTCGGCCGGGACCGACAGTTTAACGTGCCCATCCGATAACACGGTAGTGATCTGGTTAAAAAACTTTTGTCATTGAGAGGGTTTGAACCCGGGATCTCTATGCTGCTACGCAAGCACTCTATCCACTAGACCACGGATCACTCCCAGACGA
The DNA here is from genome assembly GCF_014356525.2 of Nilaparvata lugens. Lineage (NCBI taxonomy): Eukaryota > Metazoa > Arthropoda > Insecta > Hemiptera > Delphacidae > Nilaparvata > Nilaparvata lugens. The sequence goes on along the minus strand of NW_024092794.1, from coordinate 9,911 downwards.
TGGAAGATGAGCTTACAGTGGGCAACAAACTCATTGTTCGTAGAACCTTCTTCTGTGGAGGCGAGATGTTCCTCACATGAACTGAATGTCCTCAGAGTTGCAATTTCCTCAGGATGGGTTGCTTCAAGAGTTTATAATCAATTTTCACATTATCAATTAATCAGGCCCCGGGCTATAAATGGGCAGACTGGGCACTTGCCCAAATTTTTGAGGCGCAAGTAAGAGATGATGAAAATAATTTAGAGAATCAAAATACCCCAATCACATAGGAAATGAATTTGAAAATGAATGTCTGCCCTTCAAAATGTATGGAGAACTAGGAATCCATGACTTGTTTGAATAAATTATAGAATATAGTTGAAGTTTACTTTCTCAAATCTTGAAATAGCTGTTGAAATATTTTTCTAAGTACCATCGTCTATTTTTCGAGGCAGACCAGTCACCAACTGCTCCGAAGAGAGAGGATTTTCTGCTTTGAATAGGCTGAAGAATGCTAAGAGGTCTACAGTTTTGTGTTTGGAAGATCACGTCTTGTTATCCATTTTCATTAAGCACTGGCCACACCAACGTCTGCTAGAGGTAGCGAGCTCGCTCCCGCGATGGTAGTTCAGGCCACACCAAAAAACGTCCGCTAGCGGTAGTTTGGTTTTGTTTTTGTTTTGATGAGTGTGGTTCTCTAGTAGCATGCGCTACCAAAGGCGAACTTTTAAAACTCGCTTTCCATGTATTTTGAATTGTGCAGGCCAGACCGAGCTCGCTACCTCGGCGGTAGTACCACCAGCAGACGATTCAAAAGTTGGCCTGGCACGGCGAAGTGAAACTACCGCCGAGGAACTCCCTCTGCGGGAGCGAGCTCGGTGTGGCCTGCTCAATTTAATAACATGGAAAGCGAGTTTTTAACTTCGCTACCGCCGCGGGAGCGAGTTTGGTGAGGCCTGGGCTTTAGATAGGCCTATAAGTGACATAGATTATATTTGCATTTTCATTTTAGTAATAGGACATTCTATAGAGGATGGCTGATACTTCATACTTCTGTCCTTCGTCAATGACCAGCTTCCTGGATGGACGGCGTCTCTTTGTATTCAGACCTAATTTGGTCGTCGTTGATTATAATTTTTTTTACACAAACTTGAAACAAACATTAATGTTTTCAAAGCTTAACAACAGATACCGGTATCTCTGATGTAATATTAACTGTTCATTCTTGTTTAAAATGATCAATTATGTATGTTATTCGTCAAGAATCTATATTTTTAAAATGATTGATTTTCGTAATCGAGGTGAGATATTTTTTAATCAATTATAATCCTACATTGTTAAGCACCGATCTGGCAACGTTGCGGAGGTAGAAAAGGATAGAGCTACCTGCTGTGTCGAATGATAGAGAAGTAGCCTATAGCAACACCAGTGTTAATAAAATATTGCCATTATAACGTGGACCCCACTATAACCAATGAAAAATCACTTTCTTGATAATAAAACATGTTTTAATTTTGCAGTATGACTGATCCAACCAAAAATTGGTGTTCAGAAAACCCTACAGGAGCCATATCCAAGCGATCGTTTCGCATAGATACTTCACGAAAAGATGGGTAAGTGAAATGTTCAAATATTGTTCCAGCTTAGAAAACTATTTCATGAATAGGATGATGAACCTAGATAAAATTTTATAATCATATTACTGTTTATTAGTCCTCAATGAGAGAAAAGAATTTCGAGTCTAGAAATAGATCAAGTCCTAATACATGAATAAGCTTTGACATGAAATAGGACTCCACATTTTGATGTAGAAAATCCCTAGACTCAGTTGGAAATCGGCATGCCATCTTAGAAATAAATTTAAATAAGCCTTAGATCTCAATCATGAAACACTAGAATATTACTATCTAATAATATTACACATTTATTAAAAAGTTGCATACATTTTTCAACACTCATGATGTTATCTTCAATGTCAACGCCATAAGTGTTGAAACAGGTATGTAATTTTTCAATTAATACGTGATATTATTAGGCAACATTGTAGTACCTTATTATGGATAAAAATATCACTCAGAAGTCAAATGTCAATCAGTTTGTTCTCTATTTAATGAGGATTTGAGGTATTAATTGTGTTGGACTAGACAAGATATAGTATAGACTCGCTGATCAAGGCGGTTGAAAAATGCATGCTATGATCGACCATTTTCCATGTTAACTTCACTGATTCTCTTTTCTTCTAGAATGACTAATAAATATTTGTTTTAGTACATTATACAATGAAATAATAATATTATCTATTCTACCTTTTTATTCAATAGATTACTGCTGCAAATACATCATACAATCACTGCGCGGAATAAAAAGAGCAAACATTTCAAATTCAATGAGACAACTTTTGATGACACTGGAGAGCAGCTAGCAGCCATTGATCATGTTGGAAACATTGTGGTCATTGATTTTTCCTGCCTCAGGTAATAATTTATTTCGCCATACTTTGATCTATAATTGACCGAGCGAAGTGAGGTCTAAGATTCAAGTCGACGGTTTGGCATTTGGCAACGGTTTATATGTTGCGCATTTACGGCAAAACGCGGTAATTGATTTTCATTAAATTTGACAGGAATGTTCCTTTTTAAATTGTGCGTCGACGTATATACAAGGTTTTTGGAAATTTTGCATTTCAAGGATAATATAAAAGGAAAAAGGAGCCTCCTCCATACGCCAATATTAGAGTAAAAATCAGACTATAGAATTATTCATCATAAATCAGCTGTCTCGTGGACTATAATACTACCCCGTTCAAAAACATCGAACATCTTGAAAAATGTATCTTTCCATCAACGTTGTAGACAGTTGCAGCCAGACCTGATAACAGCGCTCACATTCCGGTACGACACGTCACGGTACGATAGGACAGAAAGCTTTTTGTTTATTTAGGATGTTTTCTAGACTAGATTTTAAATTGATAAATGATTTATTAATTTTTGAGAAAACAACAGGTCAATGTAACTTACTGAGCGCGAGGTCTACTGTTCACAGAACTACTAGTATAATAGAATATTTTCCATCTTACTGTAATACAAAAACATTTATTAATGAATGAGATACATAACATAATATATATTATGATAAATGAAAGAACTGGCTTATACACGTACGAGATTGATTGGAAATTCACGAATATTAGAAACTAAAATATTAAAATATTAGTTCATCATCACGTCTCAACTACTCAACTGATGAACTTGAAATTTTGCATAAATAGATTCTTAATTTACCGAGGATGGTTATAGGCATGTTTTCAATACTTCAAAATTTTATTATGTCAAGTTTTCAATTGGATTGAAATAATTAATTTTGGGGAGTCTCAGACTCTTAACCCTACAGAGACACACTTACTTTATGCTGACACAGTAGACACACTGGGGTGTTGAACACCCCAATTAATTTTGCATTTTTTTTGAAAAATATGAATAAAGTATTAGACCATACTTCTCATTTCTTAATCATTTTTGTTCCAGTGCATACAGAAATCAAAAGTAAAACACTGCTTATCAATATTTATACTAATTTTAGAAGTAGTATGTTCCGCCTGAGTGTTGGAGCTCCTAATCCGGTTTGAACAAATGGCTTGATCATTGCCAATGACAACTTCGTCAAAAACTCACGTCTCTTCATTTTATTGTTTTGAATCTCAAGTTGTAGAGAATCATAGCATTTATTCCAATCTGATCCATCATCCCATACCACATTCGTAGTGACAATACAAGTAAATCTTTGTAATAAAAGTTTTTGATGAAAGTCCTACGTAAAAGACACTCTGGGGTGTTAGACACCCCAAACGAAGAACAAGATGAGCTGGTGACCTTGTAGAATGCTATTACTGACTGGAAGTGGTGGAGAGTAGTTGACAATACTACACACCTAATTTAGACTGGGCATAAATTCCCATCTGTTTGATATTGTCAACTGCAGAACAGAAAAAAAAATCCTGGGGTGTGAAACACCCCAGTGTGTCTCTTCAGGGTTAAATTCCCCTTCAGCTTCGCCACTGTCGTTTTTAATCTCCAGTGACTCCTTATTCTACGATTAGATGAAGATACAATCGTTTTTTAATGTTGACAGATTCATGCAATTTAAATAATAGAAACGAGCAGGATTAAAACATTGTTCTTTCTTATTAAATACTTATAATCATAGAGAAAGGATAGCATTAGAAGATATCCCATGGTATAGGAACCAATTTTCAAGCTGATTTTTTGTTAACTGAAGCCGATAACTTTCGCCTACTTTCTATCTTTACTGTTTTGTTAGGCTGAGAGTGTAAGAACGGCTACCAGCTACTATGAGAGACTACCAGCGTCACATAGCTTCACGGAAAATGAAAATGAACTATCAGCTTGAGTTTTAAAATTAGAGCATAAACGTCCTATACCATGGGATATTTTCTTATGCTATCTTTTCTCTATGATAGTATTTGCAAACAAATCAATAATTTGATTGTAATTACGTTGGCAAATGAATGAATGAATGATTCATGTATGTTCAAAACACACAGAATAATTCAACGGGATGTATATTTTTCAGGTTTTGGATGTTACCACTAAGACTGGAATGCTCATTCATAAAATTCTCATCTTACCGGAAAAACGAACTTCTAATAGGTAAACTTGATGGGAGCGTGCTACTGATTGACACAGGTAATATTGTCAGTTTTTCGTTGTAAATTACAGTGCAACCTCGATATAGTACACCCCCGTTATATTACATTTTTACTTTCCTTGCCCTATTACCATAGGTAAGGAAAGTATGGCTTTCCAAAAAAAATTAAGGTACCCTAATTTCAAGTTTTCTATACGTTTCAAGGGCCCCTGAGTCCAAAAACATGATTTTTACTTTCCTTGCCATAGGTAAGGAAAGTATTGCTTTCCAAAAAAAATTAAGGTACCCTAATTTCAAGTTTTCTATACGTTTCAAGGTCCCCTGAGTCCAAAAACATGATTTTTACTTTCCTTGCCATAGGTAAGGAAAGTATTGCTTTCCAAAAAAAATTAAGGTACCCTAATTTCAAGTTTTCTATACGTTTCAAGGTCCCTGAGAAAAAACATGATTTTTGGGTGTGGCTCTGTGAACACGATAACTTCATTCCTAATCAACCGATTGACTTGAAATTTCAAACTTGAGGTCCTTATACCATGAGGATCCGACAATAAGAAACAATGAAATTCATTCAAGATGGCCGAAAAAATGGCGGATAATACTGAAAATCCATGTTTTTTCACGGTTTCCTCGAAAACGGATCTACGATTTCCTTCAATTCATACCATTGATAGCTATTTATGAGCCCTATCAACTGACATGAGTCTCATTTCTGTGAAATTTCAGGAGCTCCGTAATATTATGAGAAAAATGGCGGATAATGACTAAAAAACCATGTTTTTCACGGCTTACTCGAAAACGGCTCAACGATTTTCTTCAAATTTATACCATGTATAGCTAGCTATTCATAAGCCCTATCAACTGACATGAGTCTCATTTCTGGAAAAATTGCAGGAGCTTCATAATATTCTTGAGACAAATGGCAGTTACTGAAAACCCATGTTTTTCACGATTTTCTCAAAAATGACTTGACCGATTTTTTTCAAATTCATACCCTGTATAGTTATTTATCAGCTCTATTAACTGGCATGAGTCTCCTTTGAGAGAAACTAATGGGGGGTCCACCCCACCCTTGAGAAATGGACTTTGTAACCTCCTTCTCGTGCATGAGGTAGGTAGGTAGAGCAGTTCATAAAAAGAACACATAGTCGAGATATTTCATCTGTAGAACAGCTGTTTTGACGACTTTTAAAAAATCTCATCGAATTTCACAATTTACACAAAGGAAAAATTACTCTGAAAACAATTATATATACACATATACAGTAGTCTGATCGTAGTATCAAATATGTTGCCGCCAATCGTCATTATGTTATTCCCCTGAATCATTCTCGTTTAAGAATGAGGCTTATAGTTTAATGAGCAAGGAAAGTTGTGTGAGTGTACCACACCAGATTTTTTCTGCAGTCTCTTGAAACGCCCATATAGCTTACAACATTCATTTGGGTGGCTCGTTTGAATAAGTGATAACGGTTTGCCGGCCTGATAATCAAGAGAGCACCCGAGAATCAAATCTCGACCGGGGCAAAAGTTTTTGACCACAGCACTATCACATGGATGCGGCCACCCTGTCTTTCGGAGGAGACGATAAGCTGTCGGTCCCGGCTACCTAAAAAGTAGTCGTCATCTCTCATCATCATCCCTCTCACTCATTACCCAAACACAAGCCTAAGCGCTTATGTGGGCATCACTCTCAGTAGAAATAAAAAAAAATCAATCAAACAAATTCTTTATGTACACATTGTTGTACAAAAAGTTAATTGTATCAAATATTGTATTGTATAAATATACAAGCCTAAGCGCTTATGTGGGCATCACCTTCAGTATAAATAAAAAAAATCAATCAAACAAATTCTTCATGTACACATTGTTGTACAAAAAGTTAATTGTATCAAATATTGTATTGTCAAAATCCATAATATAATAAAGGAAAGGACTGGCTTACACCATTGCTGTCTCTATACTAAAGAGACGGCAATGCTTATACACGTACGGGATAGGAAATTCACGAATAACGCATCATCACGTCTGAACTACCGACTGATTAACTTGAAATTTTGCATATAGATTCTTAATTTTAAATGAATGTTATGCTTTAAGTTCTTCATATTCAGTACGTCAAGGTTTTAGATTAGACCGATGCGGAGCACGGGTTATAAAATAGATCGATACATAAAACATTTATTGATATAGAACACCCCGATTTAGGACAGAACTCTAAATAGTAGATTTTTTGACCGGTCCCTTAAGATTTACTATACTCTAGTTTCCACTGTATCATTGTCATCAGTTGATATACAATAGTCTTATAATTGGACTATATTTTTCAAAATTATGATAGAAATAAAGCCTGGTTTTCATTAGTAGAGTTAGTGGTAGAGTTCCCTGGGCAAGTACTAACTATCTTGTGAACTCTCCCAATGAAAACGTTCATGGTAGAGTAGTCATGTTAGAGTACTAGAATAAATAAAAATATACATCTGAGTACCTTTTTTCAATTAAAAATGGTTTATATTTTTATTTATATTCAAAAGTAGCCCTAAAAAAGGCTATTAGAGTACTAGTTTTATGTAGAGTAGTGTGGATAGCACCGTGAGATAGTACTCTACCACTTGCCTTCCCCCCACCAACGCTTCTCACTCTACTCTACCACTACTATGCTCATGGAAACAGTCTCGAGCTAGTGGAGGGAGTCGTGCCGTAGGCTATAAAGTTTAAGAGAAGTATTGTTATTTATTAAAAATTGAAATTAATTTATTTGCCAAATAATTTTACAGACATATCTACAATCAAAAAATAATAACAGTAATAAAGTTAACAAAATTTTAGAAGTATACAGAACAATAAAATTGACAGGATTATGTGATAATATTAAGCAAAGTAATAATAAATATTTTTAATTGACCGAGCGAAGTGAGGTCTAAGATTCAAGTCGACGGTTTGGCATTTCTCTTAATGTTTATATATTGCGCATTTACGGCGTAACGCGGTAAAGATTTTCATGAAATTTGACAGGTATGTTCCTTTTTTATTTGCGCGTCGACGTATATACAGGTTTTTGAAAATTTGGATATCAAGGATAATTTATAAAAGAAAAGGAGCCTCCTTCATACGTAAATATTAGATTAAAAATCAGACTATAGAATTATTCATCATAAATCGCTGACAAGTGATTACACAGATGTGTGGAGAAGCCAGTCTATTGCTGTATTTCCATAAGGTCTACATAGTCTGTACGTATAATAGTAACCGGCTGACCTCAGGAAATTTTTTTATGGGCAAAATATGTATAATTTTTTCATTAGATATCTTCAAAGTAGTCCTATTGGAGTCAATAACACGCTGATACCGGATTTTCAAATCCCTGAACGCTCCCTGGAAGTCGGCAACCTCTATGCTGTCTAGAGCCCTCGTCGTAGCACGTTGAACGTTTTCCAGAGTCCCGAACCGCGTGCCCTTAAGTTGTCTCTTGATCTTGGGGAACAAAAAGGAGTCCGGTGGTGCCATATCCGGGCTGTAAGGAGGATGTGGCAACGTTACCCTCGACTGTTTGGACAACTGCTCGGTGACGAGCAGGCAGGTGTTCGACGGGTGCATTGTCGTGATGGAGGATTCACGATCGCAATCCCCGGACGGATTTTAACCGGCCAGTACTAGAGATGTGCTCCGTCGACTAACAGCCCGGTTCATCGAGTCCGTCCGGGATTGCCGATTCGTGGATCCTCCATCACGACAATGCTCCGTCGCACACCTGCCTGCTCGTCACTGAGCAGTTGTCCAAACAGTCGAGGTAACGTTGCCACATCCTCCTTACAGCCCGGATATGGCACCACCGGACTCCTTTTGTTCCCCAAGATCAAGAGAAACACTAAGGGCACGCGGTCGGGACTCTGGAAACGTTCAACGTGCTACGACGAGGGCTCTAGACAGCATAGAGGTTGCCGACTTCCAGGGAGCGTTCAAGGATTGAAAATCCGGTAAAAGCGTGTTATCGACTCCAATAGGGACTACTTTGAAGATATCTAATGAAAAATTGTACATATTTTACCCATAAAAAATTTCCTGAGGTCAGTCCGGTCACTTATTATACAGACCCTGTATAGTTTCAATCAGGTACTTGTGAATGAGAATACTGCGTGAGGTCTACTGTTCACAGAACTACTAGTAGTAAAAAAGTATTAATTTACTAAAAAGTATTGACATTTTAAGGTTAATTCTGTTCACTAGACAACCTACTATTCTCAAATTGTAGACAGTTAATTTACTCAAGTAAGTAGAGTAGAGTTAGCTCGGTAGTGTTGGTATGCCAGTTACTCGACTACTAACTCTACTGGTAAAAAGCAGGCTTAAGGGCTGGGGAAAACCTCTCCCACTATGTATTTTTGGCATAAAATTAAATTAATGTGTACCATTAATGATTAAAACAGTGGTATCCATCATTTGTATATGATTGATGACCTGTTTTGTAAAAGTAATTATTCAATCAACATGTTTAAAAATCTTTAAGGAAGGAATTGAAACAAGTAATCACTCATGTGTACTTGCAATCATTCAACATCTCGACTTACCCCTCAAATGAAACAACTAATTGAGTCAAACATAGAGAAATCAATCATTTCAATTACCACATTAAAAATCTTTAAAAAAATCTGGTGTGGCGCTCTCACACAACTTTCCTTGCCGTTATGAAAATTGATCACGTGACGTTAGTGTTCCCGCGCATCTCAAGTCTACTATTCAAAGATTGAGCCAGCTGGTGACTGGGCAATAACGCTGGAGACACTCGAGGTCTGCTATCTCTTCATAGTGAATCATTAATAGATCAACAGTTGCCCACAGTTTGCAATTGATAATCACATTTTCTCGAATTTCGAGCTTATTTTTAATTTAGGTGAAAATGTTACTAAACATTAATTGTAGAGATTCTCATGCTCAATCTTTTCCACTAGGAGTTTTTTGTTTAAATTGTATCTGAAGCCTGATAATTGAGAATCTAAAATCAAACTTTACATAGATGGGGCAGAGCTCCTGAAATTTCTACAGATATGGGACTTGTGGCAGTTGATAGAGCTTATCAATGACTATTCTAGGTATAACTTTAATCAAAATCGTTGGAGCCGTTTTCGAGAAAATCGCGAAAACCCTGTTTTTGACAACATTTTCGCCATTTTAGCCGCCATCTTGAATCGCATTTGATCGAATTTGTTCGTGTCGGATCCTTATATTGTAAGGACCTTAAGTTCCAAATTTCAAGTCATTCCGTTAATTGG
>NW_024092793.1:0-15774 GCF_014356525.2 Nilaparvata lugens | reverse complement strand
TAGATTTTGTTTTGAATGATAATTATTCTTCGATTGAGTTTATATTAAATTGGATAAGTGATTAGGTATAGATTTGTTGATGTTAGGAGATCAGTAGAAATTGTAAAGGGCTCGGTCAGCTATCCTTTCACCCTCAGCTAGAAACGAACAATTTTTTGGGACTGGCACTCCCGTATCTGTGTGATATCTGAGCTATTGTGATAGAACTTTACTGACTGTTACACCAACTTCTAGGTGAAGGTAAAAAGTGTTCCAGACCACTCACTACACTACCAGTGCGAGACTGAAGCAGCAATTCTTCAGTGCGTTATGAGCTGAATCATTACTTGCTACTCATCTTCCAGGATCGAGACCACTACGCTACCTTCTCTTCCGAGATGCTACAGAGATGTGACCGGGCCAATCACTCTGTGCCCGATCAGCCCCAACATCAGTCTCAGCTTTCTACTCTTCGGCGAACACCAGAGTTACAAGGAGACGACAACGAGCATACGAGAGCGACAAGGAGGCCACTCTCCCCTGGACCGATGGACGTGGATGAGATAGCTATCTCCAATCTCATGTATGCTGTGCAGCAGACGGAGAAGCTGCAACCGACGTCGCCGAGGACAACACCATGAAGTTCTCTGCGGACGACTGACACTCCTTTTCCTGGGGCTGTTGGGAGCCTACTGCTTGTGCGAGAGGTGCTACTTCCTGGTGTGTGGTCGCACGCCAACTTCACTACCACGATGGGGCGCGTGCTCTGACCAGCACGCCCGGAACTGGCAACAGTACCTCAACAGCCAAGCCGCTCAACTCAGCGCCCCCAACTGCGATTCCACCAGCAAGCAACTCCATCCCTTTGGTCGACACCGCTCAACCAGTGCAGTACAGCAAAGTGTTTATTGTGGCAAGTGTGAAGTGAAAAGCATCAAAAGTATGAAGTGGGAAGCAATCGGAGGGATAGTCACCCTTTTGCGAAGAAGGGGTAGTGTGACATGGGTAGTATTTGATTACTTATTTATTGATTGATTTTTTCGTGTTTTAGATTCAAGATTTTTCAGGAGAAAGACTCTGATATTAGAATAATAATTTCCGTAGTTGGACTTTAGTGAGAAAATATATAATTTAGTGAGTAAGTAGTAATTTTGCAGCGACATAAGATTCTGCTAACTATGTCTAAACGACTCTGAGAAACCAGCAAATTCAGGATATTTGCTATTCTCAAAAAATGAGGTGGCTCCACGAGCAAGGAGACGGCGGATGTTTGGTAGCCTGTAGATATTTTCACAGAGGAATACTGCAGACCTGGCAAGTACCCTCTTGCCGAATCTCGTGAGAACCGACTCTTCCAATACAGCATTAGGCCTTCTGGCACACTGACGTTGAGGGGGAAGTTTTCCGGACGGAAACCTCCAGTCGTAAACAACCAATGTACCAAGCGGATCAAAATCCATACCGTATTGCAAAAAGTTATTTTTTTTCCGGCATTATGATATACGTCATCACTTGAGTGTCCTGGGGTTTGGGATTACGGTGGCAGTGATAGCTGTGGGTAAGTGCCAAAAATTCTAGCTCCTTATAAAACATTTTCACCCGGCCGAGACCCTAATTAGTAAAATTCTTGTAGTAAAATTCTAGTTAGCAGAATCTTATTGGCAGGTAGTTTTTGTAGGAATAATATTTTGATTAAAATGTACTGCATATTTCGTTCTTTAATTTCAAGTAATTGACATAATAAATGAGAAATTCTTTAGGTAATACAATGTTGTTGTCTATCCAGTTCCCATGACTCCCTTGAAGTAGTAATAAGATATCTTCAACCCCATCAAGGGCGGTTACACTTGAACCAGTTATAGGATCAAAATCACGCCCCATTGTATATTCATACTGAAAGTCGATGAAGCCAACATCTACTGCCATATCGCCCCATCGTGACGTCAGCATTATAAATAATATATAATCATATAATTATAAGTTCTTAATAATATAATTTTGTTCTTTAATAATTTACTTTCATCTGAAATAAACACAATCTGCTATGGAAAACAATGTAACAAATTCTACAAAAAAGTTTTCTATACGATGCTGATGTCACGATGGGGCGATATGGCAGTAGATGTTGGCTTCATCGACTTTCACTATGAGCGTGTCTATCTATAATAGTCTAATGTTATATCTAACATGCAGTGCACAATGTATGCCTCAAATGTTCTTGTGTAAAATAGCCATTATCTCCTGCATTGCGTTTGATGAATCTCACAATCAACATTGTTTAATTCTTATGAAATAATACAAGATGATACAATCATGAGATATAAATATAAGAAATCAAGTGCTAAAAAAACCAATTGGAATTTAGGAATTAATTATTGTAAAAACTGTTAATAATTTAGTGAGTAAGTAGTATTTTTGCAGCGACAATAAGATTCTGCTAACTTATGTCTAAACGACTCTGAGAACCAGTAAATTCAGGGATATTTGCTAGTTCTCACGGATGAGGTGGCTCCACGAGGCAAGGAGACGGCGGATGTTTGGTAGCCTGTAGATATTTTCACAGAGGAATACTGCAGACCTGGCAAGTACCCTGAACGAGTCCATAGCACATTTCGTAAAAAGAGACGGTACCGATTGGGACACCTGGTTGCCCTAAGCCCTGATAGCATACAGATCCACACCTCATGCATCTATCGGTTATTCTCCTCATTTCATGCTATATGGACGAGAAATAGTGCTTCCAGGATCGTGTGTCATACCAGATGAGGTTCGCGGAAAAACTAATGAGTTTCATCAGAAAGAGTTGAAGGAAAGATTCTCAGAAGCATACAAAATAGCAAATGAACGATCTATACAAGCGGCGCAAAAACGAATGAAGCAAGCCAATCTCAGAAGAAAACTTCGGAGTTTTGGGGAAGGAGATTTAGTGTATCTGTTAGAGCCAGCTGTTAAACCAGGAAACTCAGCGAAATTCCACCTTCCTTGGGAGGGACCCTATGTTGTTAGTAAGAAGCTATCCAATGTAAATTATAATTATGATAAATTTATCGGAGGGAAAAAGAGTAATAGTACATATTAATAGGATGAGACCATGTTATAAGAAAATGGAGGTTTTTGAACAAGAAAATGAACCGTTGTCAGATAAAGGCATAGCTGGGAATGATGAGGATCTCGATCATAGGAGGAATGAGGAGTTCATCGATTATCGTGCACCCGAGGATGAGGATGACGAAATTGTTGAAGCCGAAGAGATTGAACGAGAAGAGGTGGTAGAAAATATTGATGAAGAAAATGTCGAGGAGGAAGAAGAAGAAAATCTCCCTAGCCCCGTGTTGGATGAGAGAGAAGACCCACTCTACCCTCCAGGTAGAAGTAGAATAGTGGAACGATCACCTTATTTCACTAGAAGTCAAGCTAGGAGTCATGCTTTCGATGGACGTAGAAATTTGCATTAGAAGTTCAAACTAATTTTGTTCTGACAACTTGATGTTTCTTTGGACAGTTGGATCGAGTAGACTGTTCTTATTATTGAGGAGTCAGGATAATTAGTAAACAAACAAATGCCCCGAGTAAGGCGTTAAACTGCTCATCATCATAATGAAATAGATTTCAGAAATGAACTATTGATTTGAATTGATAAACCCTGAGTGGAAATTGTCTGCAGCGAGACTAAACTGCTTTATTTTAAGAATTCAGCTAGCTGAATGTGAAGAAAAGTGAAATGGAGAAAAAAAAGAGTAATCTGAGTAATAATTACTCAGATTACTCTTTTTTTCTCCATTTCACATTCAGCTAGCTGAATTCTTAAAATAAAGCAGTTTAGTCTCGCTGCAGACAATTTCCACTGAATTATTGAGTATATAATGGAATATCAGTGGAATAATAGTGTGTAATAATTATGTGTTATTTTATAAATGAGTTGAATGAGAGTCATGAATTAACCTTTATAAGTATTGGCCAGATGATGAATTAGAATAGAATTATGTAGTTATATTAGTTGAATATAATATATTATATAATATTATATATAATATTACATATATAATATATATAATATTATATATCTTTGACGAGGACGAAAGATCAGCCTTCAAAACAGATAGAGAGAGAAGTAAAATCTTAGTTACTCGCAGTGAGACAATGCAATCTGTCATTAGAAAATCATCTGCGACGGACCTATAGGATTATTAGTGACAATGGATTAGAGTTATACAGTAAGGCCTCTTTCACACGATAGGAGACGTGCAACTTGAACACTGAACAGTGTTCTCGTTTTTTTGTCGAAGTACATTGAGTCAAATCGTGTCTTTCACATGGTGACTCCTATCCAGGAACCTCGTTTTGTCACGTCTTTTCCCCTCGAGGCAAGCAGAGGCAAGATCTAACAACTGTGCCGACATTTCCACAAAGTATGACTCATCACTTTTTTCTCAAAGTCTAACTTCCTTAAAAATATAGATAGAAGATTTCTGATTTCGGATTTGGATTCAGCGACCCCAAATTCTTTAAAGCGTAAGTCCCGTTTTCGAAAATATCCGAAAACAAGGAAGTTATGGCTGTTTAATAAAGCTTTCTATTATCATATAATTATACGGTAAAAACGAACAGGTACTGTACTATACAGTACGTAAGTACTCTAGCTATTATAATACAACTTACACTGTATTCGTGTAGGAAATTTGGTAGGTTATTTATCTTGATTTCTGAAAATACCCCAAAATAAGGGAGTAAGATAACTTTGAAAAACCAAAGTTTTCCTGCCGATTGAAGAAACATTAAAAATTAGTCTAAGACATATTATGTCTTAGAATAAAAACGTGTAACAAATATCAGATCACTATTCAAGCTATCAAGCTTTTCATAAATTTCATAAGTTTGTGTCGACGGTATATGACATAAAAGGCAAATGCTCGCGCTTGGTCCATAGTTCTACGACTGAGGAATGAGGATTTAGGTCAGCAACTAAAATCGACAAGCCATGATTGTCAATCTTACTCATGATACAAAGCTTTGTACTATGATACATGGTTTTCATTCCGTATCATTCTTTAATAAAAATAAAACAAGATTCTGGTTTCAAAAGCATCAAAGTCGCCAGGCTGGTCTGAGCTATTCATGACTTTTTTTCAGTATGCATTATCAACTCAGCAGTTCTAATACACAGACATCACTACTTGGAATGCCATGACATTTTCTATTCTTTCAATTCCTATTATTACCATAGATCGATTCAGATCAGCACAATGTTTATACTGTATGTTCATAATAGATTTTTCTGATTGTAAAAAGAAATAGTCAATAATTGCTGGGAATTTAAAGTGATATTCAACGATTTGAACCTGATAAATTGGATTGTTGAATGACAATTGAAATTCAGTGAATTTTACTGTACAACATTCCTTTTCCTCCTATTTTATTGGGTGATGAGTGGAGATGATTTATGATTTCATATTTGGATTCATCTTTTCATAGTTCAATATTTTTTTGGAAAACTAGAACTTTTAAAAATTAAAAATGTTTATGTATAAACTTCTCAGGTGTTCAAAAACTTCTTAAAACCTTTGCCTGTCCCTTTGTGAGGCAGGAGTATTATTATCTTAGTATGTACTATATAATCATATGATAATGGAAAGCTATATTAAAAACAGCTATAACTCCCTTGTTTTCGGGTATTTTTGAAAATGGGACTTACGCTTTAAAGAATTTGGGGTCGCTGAATCCAAATCCGAAATCAGAAATCTTCTATCTATATTTTTAAGGAAGTTAGACTTTGAGAAAAAGTGATGAGTCATAGGTTTGAGCAAACGTCGGCATAGTTGTTGGATCTGTCGGCTTATTCGTAAGATCCCCATGTGAAAGTACAGGAGAGCTGCAAAATATGAAATATGATCTTCTGTAATATGATATTCCAGGAGCGAGGTCTCTGCCGTGTGAAACTGGCCGAACACTGAACAGTGTTCTCGTTTTTTTGTCGAAGTACATTGAGTCAAATCGTGTCTTTCACATGGTGACTCCTATCCAGGAACCTCGTTTTGTCACGTCTTTTCCCCTCGAGGCAAGCAGAGGCAAGATCTAACAACTGTGCCGACGTTTCCACAAAGTATGACTCATCACTTTTTTCTCAAAGTCTAACTTCCTTAAAAATATAGATAGAAGATTTCTGATTTCGGATTTGGATTCAGCGACCCCAAATTCTTTAAAGCGTAAGTCCCGTTTTCGAAAATATCCGAAAACAAGGAAGTTATGGCTGTTTTTAATAAAGCTTTCTATTATCATATAATTATACGGTAAAAACGAACAGGTACTGTACTATACAGTACGTAAGTACTGTAGCTATTATAATACAACTTACACTGTATTCGTGTAGGAAATTTGGTAGGTTATTTATCTTGATTTCTGAAAATACCCCAAAATAAGGGAGCAAGATAACTTTGAAAAACCAAAGTTTTCCTGCCGATTGAAGAAACATTAAAAATTAGTCTAAGACATATTATGTCTTAGAATAAAAACGTGTAACAAATATCAGATCACTATTCAAGCTATCAAGCTTTTCATAAATTTATTTGTCTCCTCATGGCAGAAGGTTTGCGCCCAACGTTTTCACTTAAACATTTCTATGATTAATTGTGATAGAGAACATTATCGTATTGATCTTCTAAATCCAGTTACATGTACATCGATTTTCGTAAAATTGATTTTTTTAACGTTCCTATGAATTCTAAGAATTCTATGAATTGTTTATACAGGTTCATCACAGGCCAGGTTGGTCTGAGCTATTCATGACTTTTTTTCAGTATGCATTATCAACTCAGCAGTTCTAATACACAGACATCACTACTTGGAATGCCATGACATTTTCTATTCTTTCAATTCCTATTATTACCATAGATCGATTCAGATCAGCACAATGTTTATACTGTATGTTCATAATAGATTTTTCTGATTGTAAAAAGAAATAGTCAATAATTGCTGGGAATTTAAAGTGATATTCAACGATTTGAACCTGATAAATTGGATTGTTGAATGACAATTGAAATTCAGTGAATTTTACTGTACAACATTCCTTTTCCTCGTATTTTATTGGGTGATGAGTGGAGATTATTTATGATTTCATATTTGGATTCATCTTTTCATAGTTCAATATTTTTGGAAAACTAGAACTTTTAAAAATTAAAAATGTTTATGTATAAACTTCTCAGGTGTTCAAAAACTTCTTAAAACCTTTGCCTGCCCCTTTGTGAGGCAGGAGTATTATTATCTTAGTACGTACTATATAATCATATGATAATGGAAAGCTATATTAAAAACAGCTATAACTCCCTTGTTTTCGGGTATTTTTGAAAATGGGACTTACGCTTTAAAGAATTTGGGGTCGCTGAATCCAAATCCGAAATCAGAAATCTTCTATCTATATTTTTAAGGAAGTTAGACTTTGAGAAAAAGTGATGAGTCATAACTTTGAGCAAACGGCGGCGTAGTTGTTAGATCTGTCGGCTTATTCGTAAGATCCCCATGTGAAAGTACAGGAGAGCTGTAAAATATGAAATATGATCTTCAGTAATATGATCATCCAGGAGCGAGGACTCTGCCGTGTGAAACTGGCCTAATACAAACAGTAGTAGCCTTGTTTGTAAACAAAGTTGACCCGTGAGGGAGATGAATGATTACTGTTTACGTTTTATTGTTATGATGAAGATGATGAATTATTAACTGTATAATGGAACAGATGTTAAAAAGCAGACGTGTACAAAATTCGACTATTGTTATTGTTAAGTATTATGAATGAATTGAAATATATGAATGAATTATGAAGACAAGGATACTCTGATACTATTGTTTGGTATTATAGGAAGGAAACTATTTTGATGTTATTTACTTGATTGAATGGAATTTTTATTATAGATGATAGGTAATAGATAATTATGTGCTCTTAATGTTATTTCGGTATAGAAGTACTTGAGAGTATTTTCTAGAGATCATTAATATTAGTTAGATTGGACAATGATATTGCTATGCTATTACATAAAGGTCGACTAGGACTTTGAAAATGGATTAGGCTATTGTACTTATATAGATTTTGTTTTGAAATGATAATTATTCTTCGATTGAGTTTATATTAAATTGGATAAGTGATTAGGTATAGATTTGTTGATGTTAGGAGATCAGTAGAAATTGTAAAGGGCTCGGTCAGCTATCCTTTCACCCTCAGCTAGAAACGAACAATTATTTGGGACTGGCACTTCCCGTATCTGTGTGATATCTGAGACTATTGTGATAGAACTTTACTGACTGTTACACCAGACTTCTAGGTGAAGGTAAAAAGTGTTCCAGACCACTCACTACACTACCAGTGCGAGACTGAAGCAGCAATTCTTCAGTGCGTTATGAGCTGAATCATTACTTGCTACTCATCTTCCAGGATCGAGACCACTACGCTACCTTCTCTTCCGAGATGCTACAGAGATGTGAGCCGGGGCCAATCACTCTGTGCCCGATCAGCCACAGACATCATGTCTCAGCTTTCTACTCTTCGGCGAACACCAGAGTTACAAGGAGACGACAACGAGCATACGAGAGCGACAAGGAGGCCAACTCTCCCCTGGACCGATGGACGTGGATGAGATAGCTATCTCCAATCTCATGTATGCTGTGCAGCAGACGGAGAAGCTGCAACCGACGTCGGCCGAGGACAACACCATGAAGTTCATCTGCGGACGACTGACACTCCTTTTCCTGGGGCTGTTGGGAGCCTACTGCTTGTGCGAGAGGTGCTACTTCCTGGTGTGTGGTCGCACGCCAACTTCACTACCACGATGGGGGCGCGTGCTCTGACCAGCACGCCCGGAACTGGCAACAGTACCTTCAACAGCCAAGCCGCTCAACTCAGCGCCCCCAACTGCGATTCCACCAGCAAGCAACTCCATCCCTTTGGTCGACACCGCTCAACCAGTGCAGTACAGCAAAGTGTTATTGTGGCAAGTGTGAAGTGAAAAGCAATCAAAAGTATGAAGTGGGAAGCAATCGGGAGGGATAGTCACCCTTTTGCGAAGAAGGGGGTAGTGTGACATGGGTAGTATTTGATTACGTATTTATTGATTGATTTTTTCGTGTTTTAGATTCAAGATTTTTCAGGAGAAAAGACTCTGATATTAGAATAATAATTTCCGTAGTTGGACTTTAGTGAGAAAATATATAATTTAGTGAGTAAGTAGTAATTTTGCAGCGACAATAAGATTCTGCTAACCTATGTCTAAACGACTCTGAGAACCAGCAAATTCAGGGATATTTGCTAGTTCTCAAAAAATGAGGTGGCTCCACGAAGCAAGGAGACGGCGGATGTTTGGTAGCCTGTAGATATTTTCACAGAGGAATACTGCAGACCTGGCAAGTACCCGCTTGCCGAATCTCGTGAGAACCGACTCTTCCAATAGCAGCAGTTAGGCCTTCTGGCACACTGACGTTGAGAGGGGGAAGTTTTCCGGACGGAAAACCTCCAGTCGTTAAACAACCAATGTACCAAGCGGATCAAAATCCATACCGTATTGCAAAAAGTTATGTTATTTTTCCGGCATTATGATATACGTCAGTCACTGTGAGTGTCCTGGGGTTTGGGATTACGGTGGCAGTGATAGCTGTGGGTAAGTGCCAAAAATTCTAGCTCCTTATAAAACATTTTCACCCGGCCGAGACCCTAATTAGTAAAATTCTTGTAGTAAAATTTCTAGTTAGCAGAATCTTATTGGCAGGTAGTTTTTGTAGGAATAATATTTTGATTAAATGTACTGCATATTTCGTTCTTTAAATTTCAAGTAATTGACATAATAAATGAGAAATTCTTTAGGTAATACAATGTTGTTGTCTATCCAGTTCCCATGACTCCCTTGAAGTAGTAATAAGATATCTTCAACCCCCATCAAGGGCGGTTACACTTGAACCAGTTATAGGATCAAAATCACGCCCCATTGTATATTCATACTGAAAGTCGATGAAGCCAACATCTACTGCCATATCGCCCCATCGTGACGTCAGCATTATAAATAATATATAATCATATAATTATAAGTTCTTAATAATATAAATTTAGTTCTTTAATAATTTACTTTCATCTGAAATAGACACAATTTGCTATGGAAAACAATGTAAACAAATTCTACAAAAAAGTTTTCTATACGATGCTGACGTCACGATGGGGCGATATGGCAGTAGATGTTGGCTTCATCGACTTTCACTATGGAGCGTGTCTATTCTATAAATAGTCTAATGTTATATCTAACATGCAGTGCACAATGTATGCCTCAAATGTTCTTGTGTAAAATAGCCATTATCTCCTGCATTGCGTTTGATGAATCTCACAATCAACATTGTTTAATTTCTTATGAAAATAATACAAGATGATACAATCATGAGATATAAATATAAGAAATCAAGTGCTAAAAAAACCAATTGGAATTTAGGAATTAATTATTGTAAAAACTGTTAATAATTTAGTATCCATATATTCTATACCCATTAGATAATGAGAAAATGCTCTTATTTCCGATAGCTAGGAGTTATTGACTGGTTTAGAAATCTTCATAAAACTTAGCTCTTTGATTAATTGTTATTAAAGTTAACTGATAATACTTGCAATGCCCCAGTCTTATAAATTCAAATAATGAGCAAAATTAATTGAAATAATTGTTGATAATAAAGTAGTATTTGTTTTCCATTATCAGAAGATGAAGAGGAAAATCAAGAGGAAGAAGACAAAGACAAATAAGGAAAAGTTGGAGAAAATGGAAAAATTAAAATCAAATAGTGGTTTAGTCTAACAGAAATTACCGGCTACTATGAGAACACATCAGAATTTGGCCACATCAGAATCATAGAGAATTTCACAATGAGAATGGAGAGTATCACACTAATAATTATCACTAAGAGGTAAAAAAAAACGCAAGAGGGTATAGCTTTAAATAAGTATTTCTCAAGGGACATTTATTACATTTCAATGATACAATCACCATACGGAAGAAATTATCCTGAAATGATGTTTATAAAGCCTTAAAAAAATGGTTCTTCTATCATTCATTGGGTAAATAATTGGAGAAAAATAGCTATAAAAGGGATAAGCTACTATATGAGCAAAATCAATTTAAATAGTTGAAAAAATACTAATAAGCCATAGTCTGAAGCTTTCAATTCAATTGTACCACCACATAACTGAAATCCGTTAATGTTTTTTTTTAAATGCAACTTTCATCGAATTATTTCAATTCGGTTAATTCACATTCCAACATGTGTGAAGAAAACTTTTCAATTTCAATTTGGAATTCAGTGTTGAATGAAAACAATGTAAGTTAAATAAAGTAGCTCAACATGGTCGTATCAAGTAGCTGAAAGAATTAGTAAGGAAAATAACAAGGAGAAGTTAATATGAAAATGAACAAATATAGAAAGAATATAAATTATATATTATGCCTCCTATAAAGATTACAGTCTTTGACTTTCACGTCCACTATGAAGTTCCGAACACATATTGCCGAAAGAGTGACAGCAGCTAAATGTGTAGAGTAGTGTGATTACTAACAATAAAATTCCAGTGAAGGCAAAGTGGGAGGTTTTTGACGCAGCTCTGCGAACAGTTGTCAGTTACGCGCTGTAGGCAAGTCTGGGGTTTTGAAATATTTGAGGGGTTGGAAATTTTTCAGAGGTATTTCATGAAAAGATTATTCTCGCAGCACCCCAATTACATTCTATATTTGGAGACAGGGAGGGATCTGCTATTCTTTTAAACATTCAGGATGCACTATAAATATATTCTAAAAGTATTAGGGCTGCCAATATTACGACTGACACGTTTTTTGGCGGAAATAACGATTGAAAGAAACATGGGTTGGTTCAAGGAATGGAGGATTCTTAACAACAGATACCAATGTGAGGTGGGTGTATGTCCTATTAGTGTTCTCGATCGGGCAGCGGAATTGGAGAGGCTCCGGGAATGTATGATTCAAGAGTTTCGGAATAAGTGCTGGGAGAGAGCGGGAAGGGCTACAATTCATGACATATACGTGAAATTAGACCACGATTCAGGAGATAACGATTATATTCATGCCAACCTAAATAGAGCAGAGGTGGCCATCATATTCAAGTCAAGAGCAGCACTATGGCCAGTAGCTTAATATTGAGAGCACTGCTAAAATTTTTGCGCAATCCCCGAGAAATAAGGAAAAATTTTTGCGCAAATCCCCCTCCCCCTCCCCCTCCCCCTCTGCGCAAACTCCCCCTCTCCTCCCCCTCTCCCTCTCCTTCTTCTTCTCCCTCACCCTCTCCTTCTCCCTCACCCTTGTTATGTCGAGTGAGTAAACGTGTGTCAGTTCGGCTCCGTCTTCTAACAGATATTTCGTAGGGTTATACAGTTCAATTCACTTCAAATTATACATCTAGTTATTCAGTTTCTCGAGCTTAATTCAATAGTGAAATTATATTTTTGATCAACTCACACTCTTTTTATTTATCTTGAAAAAACATTCATAATTCTTCAGTCTACCTTCTCGCCTGTAACAGTGTAAATCCACCTAACGGTACACGATGGGTCGACCGAACAGAGGCGAGCCGAGGAATGAGGTCAATGCTCCGAAGCCAGGCCAGCTATTTCTGGATCACTGTCTGAAGAGACCCTCCAAATTATTCGACAGCAAATCGAGGAAACTGTGCATCATGCTGTTTCTATGGCAGTGAAGTCTATCTTTGAGGAACTTCAGGCATTGAAGGAGGAGAACAAACAGCTGCACGATAGAATTCGTGAGCTAGAGGTGTCTTGTCACCTGAAGGTCGACGACCTCGAGCAATACGGGCGCCGACATTCAATACGTATTTTTGGGATCCCGGAGAGTGACAAAGAAGACACGGACCTGCTGGCGCTTGATGTCTTCAACAAGAAGCTGAACGTGCCCGTGACTCTGGCGGATGTCAACCGCTCGCATCGCGTTGGAAGGCGTCAACCACCTCAACAAGGGCAAGCTAAACCCAAGGACCGACCCATCATAGTACGACTCTGCAGCTACCGGACCAGGAAGATGATCTTCGACGCTAAGAGGAAGCTGAAGGGTTCCGGCGTCACCATTCGCGAGGATCTGACTGCGGAGCGTCTCAAGATCCTCAACGCTGCGGCCGACCGTCATGGGCATAGGAATGTCTGGTCATCGGACGGGAGGATCAAGATCTCTATCGGCGAGGGAGGATCCAAGAGGGTCCACACAGTCGAGAGGATGACCGACCTTCAGAAAATAAAGGTAAATTAAATCATTTCAGGATTCGATGACTAAGGTGCCCTTCACTACAATAATAGGAAATTCGTATTAATACATTTCACAGTAGATATACCTTGACATTTTTCATGAGCTGGCTTTCTGTTCTATAAATGAATCTTTCCACTGCTATTTATGATTATATATGAGGCAATTATTTCAAACTAAGGAGATCCACATTTGTTAATACTGATTAATAATTTATCTTTATATTAATTCCCAAAACTACGTTCAATGCATCAACTACTATACTCCAGAGGGTACTTAGAGAATCATTATCTCTATTCTTACTAATAATTATTACATCTCTTACCAAAATTATCTCCATAATTAATAATTTTCGAAATACTGAATTTCAAATAAATGGATGATTAACATATGTTATAGATATGGATGTAATCTATAGGTAAAGATAGTAATCTCCTATATAATGGTATCTTCTACTGTTGCCACAGCTTGAACAATAGAAGCTAATGTGTGAAGAATTATTGATAGAACAGAGGGGTGGGTAGTCTGTTCATATGCTTATATAGGGGCTGTGTTTCATTTAACGTTATTTAGACATTCATCACTAAACTATTACAGTTCTCAATTTACTACTTTCAAATAAATTGGATGATTAACATATGTTATAGATATGGATGTAATCTATAGGTAAAGATAGTAATCTCCTATATAATGGTATCTTCTACTGTTGCCACAGCTTAAACAATAGAAGCTAATGTGTGAAGAATTATTGATAGAACAGAGGGGTGGGTAGTCTGTTCATATGCTTATATAGGGGCTGTGTTCATTTAACGTTATTTAGACATTCATCACTAAACTATACAGTTCTCAATTTACTACTTTTATCGTTATTGCAACTCCCAATAGTTAATTATACTTCTAATACTATATAATATTTTTCACACTTCACCGTTCAATACTATTTAAAACTCATCTAAAATAGTCTAGCACTTTTCCCATCGTCTCCTCAACTTCTTATTTTTTCTTTCTCGTTTCTCTTCTTGATCTTATATTTATAATGATTACTTGAATATTGTTGTTTGCGATGATAATTATTATTCTTTTCTATTCTTCTTCTCCTTCTTCTTCGTCTTCTTCTTCTTTTTCTTCCTTTTCTTCTTCTTCTTCTTCTTCTTCTTCTTCTTCTTCTTCTTCTTCTTCTTCTTCTTCTCTTCTTCTCTTTCTTTTCTTTTCTTCTTTTCTTCTCTCCTTGATTAATTCAAGATCACAATGCGATGTTCTATTCTTATTCTATAGTTCAGTTTCATAAGTTCTTCGCAATTTGTGCACATTCCTTCTTTCTCTTCTTTTCTTCCCTATTATTATCATTATTTTCCCTGTGATTTTTCCACTAGCTATCCAGCATGTTCAAATGTTTATTTCTCTTTCTATATCTATTTATCTTTCTACCTTTTCTCTTTCTATCTGATTACCTTCTACTAATATCCATATATTATATCATAATATCCATATATTTATCCATATAATATTCGATTCTTTCCCACATTATATCATACTATTCCTCTTCAATTTTATGCGAATATTATTCATTATCAGTATTATGTATCTTTCCTCTATTGATAACTTTCTTCAAAGATTTTTCGTGTTTCTGCTGGCTTCTTCTTCTCTTTTTCAGTTTTTACTGGATCCCATTTCGCTCTATCTCCACCATGTACACGATCTTCCACTACTGGATTTCATCTCTCTCTGTCTCCACTTGGACTCGATCTTCCACTACTGGATTCCTTCTCGCTCTACCTCCACTTGGACCCGATTCTTCCACTACTGGATACCTACTCGCTCTACCCCCACTTGGACCCGATTCTTCCACTACTGGATACCTACTCGCTCTATCTCCACTGGACCAGATCTCCCACTACCAGTTCTTTCTCAATCTTATTGTGACCGAGACTCCACACATCTACATCTTATTGTGTTAGTGAATTTTTGAACTAGTGCTTTAAATAGTGAAGGGAGCCGAACTGTCAAGGCATACTGAATGCACTCGAATCAAGAGACTTTTTCATTTAGGTTAAGTTTTATCAGTTTCATCCCCATTTCCCCCGTCATGTGTCGTTCTGAGGTCGGTTCACGATTGGTCTGCTGCTTCCATGATGCCTCTCACTGACACGTCAGCTCGCTCGCCCTCAAGTAGGTATGATTATTTCAATAATAGTAATAATGACGCAGGTATGTTTCTAGCAAATAAGCTCCACTCTTTCAAAAAACTTTTCAAGGCTGCTCACCTTAACGTACAATCCCTCAGCTGCCACATTGATGAACTCAGAGCAATCTTCCGTTTTCAGGACTTCAATATAATCGGAATTTCCGAATCATTTTTGAAGCCTAGTATTTCATCAACTTTTGTTGCATTGCCTGGATATAATCTTTTCCGGAATGATAGATTAAATAAAGCTTGTGGGGGTGTAGCAATTTATGTGAAAGATGGTATCAAAACAAAAGTTTTAATCACATCTAAACAAGAGTATTGTTCCAGACCAGA
>NW_024092792.1:0-14631 GCF_014356525.2 Nilaparvata lugens | reverse complement strand
AAAGAAGAAGAAGAGAAGAAGAAGAAGAAGAAGAAGAAGAAGAAGAAGAAGAAGAAGAAGAAGAAGAAGAAGAAGAAGAAGAAGAAGACAGAAGAAGAAGAAGAAGAAGAATCAATAGAAGGAAAATGTACCTTTTTGAATGAATGAGCAAGTGGTCGTGGTGTATATAAAAAAAGTGTTTATAGTCCAAGTAGTTTTAAATCAAAGTGTTAATAGTCAAAGTAGGAGACGTGACTCATGCCTGTTTGTCTAGTCTAGCCTCTAGCCGGTAGCCGTCCGGTTTGTACTAATTTATTCAGAATTAATTGACGGAGAGGTGGAGCAGACCAGACTCTGTCTAGACAGGACATCATTGCAAGGCGATAACCTCAGGTGTACTGCTTCTCTTCTATAGTGAGTCCACGTTATAATGGCAGTAAGGAAGATAGGAAAACAGTTTTGCCGATTCCCTGTCTTGCCGCTGCCTTCTAATAGGAGTTAGCTGATAACGATGTAGCCGTGTAATGTTTTTTTTTTGGAGAGGGTGATACCCTTATGAGCTCTTAGTGAGGTTCAAGTTATAATGGTAGTATTTGATGAACATTGGTGTTGCTATCCTTGTCTATCATTCAACAAAAGCGGATAGCGCTATCCTTTCCTTGCCAAGTCGTCTTTTAATAATGTAGAAATATATCAAATGACAATAATATTGAATCTCAACCATGGAAGTGCTTAATTTTAATCAGTTTTTACCTATGGTAATAGGGAAGGAAGTATTGCTTTCCGAAAAAATTAAGGTACCCCAATTTCTAAATTTCTATAAGTACGTTTCAAGGTCCCCTGAGTCCAAAAAACTGGTTATTGGGTATTGGTCTGGGTGTGTGTGTGGTGTGTGTGTGTGTTGTGTGTGTGTGTGTGTGGTGTGTTGTGTGTGTGTGTGTGTGTGGTGTGTGTGTGTGTGTGTGTGTGTATGTGGTGTGTGTGTGTGTGTTGTGTGTGTGTGTGTGTGTGTGTGTGTGTGGTGTGGCGTGTGTGTGTGTGTGTGTGTGTGTGTGTGTGTGTGTGTGTGTGTGTGTGTGTGTGTGTGGTGTGTGTGTGTGTATGAGTGTATGTGCGTCTGTGTACACGATATCTCATCTCCCAATTAACGGAGACTTGACATTTGGAACTTAAGGTCCTTTCACTATAAGGATCCGACACGAACAATTTCGATCAAATGCAATCAAGATGGCGGCTAAAATGGCGAAAATGTTGTCAAAAACAGGTTTTTCGTGATTTCTCGGAAACGGCTCCAACGATTTTGATCAAATTCATACCTAAAATAGTCATCGATAAGCTCTATCAACTGCCACAAAGCCCATATCTGTAAAAATTTCAGGAGCTCCATCCCATCAATGCAGATAGATTCCCAATTATCAGCTTCAGATACAATTAAAACAAAAAAAATCAAGTGGAGTAGATTGAACATGAAAATCTCTACAATTAATGTTCAGTAACATTTTCACCTAAAATTGAAAATAAGCTTTAAATTCGAGAATGTGATTATTCAATTGCAAATTATTGTTGATTCTATTAAATGATTCACTATGAAGAGATAGCAGACCTCGTGTGTCTCCAGCGTTATAATTGCCCTGTCACCAGCTGGCTCAAATCTTTGCATAGTAGACTTGAGATGCGCGGGAACACTAGCGTCAGGTGATCAATTTTCATAACGGCAAGGAAAGTTGTGTGAGTGCGCCACACCATATTTTTATATTTGGTTATGTATATCTATTTGGTTATTTATATTTATTTATGGTTATTTATGTCCAGCGGATCTCGAAAACGGCTCTAACGATTTCACGAAATTTGGAACATAGTAGGTTTATGATATGAAAATTCGATTGCACTAGGTCTTATCCTTGGGAAAACTCGCTGAACGACATGAAAATGATAATTATTCATCCTTGGAAAAATAGATGATAATTTCGTCGTCTGTCGATGACAGAAGATGTGTGTGCCTGTGTGGGAGATCAGCTGTGTAATCAATCAGCTTACCGCATCTCGCGAGAAATCTAGAAATTTTATAGACTCGATCAAAATAATCTGATTTGTTGACATGACATGGTATATCATAATATTCTAAGTTAATCATTATTTTACAGTTTTAGATGATTAGTGAGTGTTATTTTGTTATTCAATTTGGTTTGTAAACAATCTGAATTAGATCTTTTCCGTTTTCGAATATTTGGACTGAAAATTGGACCTGAATTCAAGTGTATGGAACATATTTAACCTACTTTTTAGACTATTTATAGTGTATAAATCAAAATTCGGGGGAGAAACAGTATGGGATGTGCCTGTTAGTCCTTTCCCAATCATTTTGAAGAATTTATGTTCTGTTATCATTAAATCAATAACGAGCGAAGCTCGGTGCCCCGATATTAGTTATTGAACTAGTTCTCACGTGGAGAGCGCTTTAGGATTTTCAAATCCACGCGCTTTACACGTGAGTACTAGTTTTTAATAACTATTATTCAAAAATTAGACTGTAGTGTCGTCAAGAATAGTTCAGAAACGAAGTATAATCTAGCAGTGCGTCATGGATAATGATAATTTAATCATTGAAAATATTTCACGATTCGGATGTCATATTCTCCACTTATTGTAACTTAATTGAAAATAATTTATTTATTTATTTATTAGAACAGTCACAAACATGATATTTGGAAAGAGAAACAGGCAATCGCTCAAAACTTCTTCAATTCCTTGATTTGGCACATAAATAGTCCAAAGTAAGGTTAAGTTTAAAATTTCTGTTTTCACCAAAGATTAACACTCAGAGAATACGTATTCGAGATATGAATGAAGCATGATAACTTCTGAACTACTGGACTGATTGAATAATGAATTTATTGTCAAATACAGGAAATATTTCTACAAATAAAATCATCATTGAATTACAATAGTTTTTGGCGTGACTGGAAAAAGAAGCCTTGAGCTCCAGCCACGAGTTGAGAAATGAGAAATACATTTTTTAATCTAATAACAGCAGTACAAATAAAACAATTCTGTTGATGTATGATAATCTATGGATGTTGAATTTTATCAATAATCAAGTACTTGATAAACAAAATAATAGATGCACAGAAAAATGAAAATTGTCAAGTTTTAATAATTTTTACACAATTAATATTGCCAAAAATAGCTCGAAATGTTGCATAAATGGATTCTGAATTTACCGAGGATGGTTATAGGCCTATTTTCAATTCTTTAGGTTTTGGTAGATCAAGTTTTCAGTTTGTCAAGTTTTAAAATTAGATCCTTGCAGAGCACGGGTTAACTGCTAGTCTACAATGATATCGTTTCTTATCATATCATACTTGAGGACTTGAACCATGATATTAATGATCATTTTCATCCTCTCTAGATTTTCAGTATTCAAACATTTTGAATGATATTTTTTATCATACTATTTCGCTTTTAATAAGTTTTCGCTTCTCTTTCATACTATCATACAAACTTTCGATGGAACAAAGTCTTGATAATAAATGCAAGGTTTTCTCCAATAGGATGATCCAGGTTAGGATGTTCGGTTTTCTCCAATGTGCCGGTTGTACAACAGCCGGTTAAATTTTAACCGTGATTAATTCCACGAGAACCACGAGACGATCCGTCTTTTCAAAAACGCCTTCTCTGATTGGTTCTTGTGAAATTAATCACGGTTAAAATTTAACCGGCTGTTGTGCAACCGGGCCTATAAATTTCTCTGATCAGATTCCTATTATGAAGAGTCGACTGAATACCATAATGGACGATGCTCTCTAGAAAAGGTCATTTCACCGGAACGAAAGACGAAATAAATTGTTTATTTCTAGATGCTGCGCGCCAAAAATCCAGACTATTCGAAACCATCGAGACAAATTTGGACAAAATCATCAGAATCTCTAGTGTCATTCACATCTTCAAAAGGAAATTATTTCAGATATGGATTTGAAGTGGTGTGCTACGTCGCCAGTTACTAATAAACAATAATTTTATTGTAATAAACAAAGATGGATGCTGGAAGTTTATTGTAATGAACAAAGATGGATGCTACTGTTGTATTTGGGCAATATCCGCTAGATTTTGTTTATCGGGTGAAAAATGAGAGATAGATGATTGTTGACGCTGTGGATGTCTCAGAAATAATGCTGCTTCAGCGATTTAATCAATCTCTCAGGTCGATGATAGACAAAACAATGATCTCGTATTTTCACAGAATAAGCCTACTTGGAACTCAAAAGAAATTGGATAACTTTGGAGATCAGTGAACTGGATCATGCAACTGGATCATTGCAATAAGTTTCTGCAGATCTGAAAGATTTTAGAAGATTTGAATACGATTTAAATATGTTGGTTATAGCAGAGGCAACTGATACAAGTATCAACTTAAACATTATCTTTAATCTAAACAATCCAGAGGTTATGTTGAGTTTATGATTTAATTCACACACAATTTGAAGAAAAGAAAAATGTTTCAACTAGAATTTGTTAATTTTTGCTCGTTTCTGAGAGAACTATCAAATAGAATGTTCAGAATTCGTGTAGCAAGTTCAACCATTCACCGCTCATTATCAAAAAACTTGAAATCAATAAAATTGACTATTGTCTTAACAAAAATGTTACCTTCTTTCACCTAGAGGTCTTCTATTTTCGTCTATCTTCTATTCCTACAGTAGGTTCCACGTTATAACGGCAGTGGAAAGAGATAGGAGAAGAACGTTGCGGATCCTATGTCTAGTCAATGCCTTCTATAGACGGTAGCTGATACAGGTTTATTGGAGTAATATTAACTGTTCATTCTCGTTTAAAATAATCAGTTATATTTTATTGAGCAAGAAATTATATCTTTCATTAATTTCATAATAAATTTTCATGATTAAGATGAAATATTTCGTTAATTAATTATGAATTCTACATTGTTAGAAGACGATCTGGCAACAGAGCAAAGCGAGGAAGAGATAGCACTATCTGCTTTGTTGAATGATAGATAAGGATAGCAATACCATGGCGAATCAAACACTGCCATTATAAAGGTGCGTACAGATATACGCGCCGCAAACATGAGAAATTCACTTTTAATCAGCTGACTATATCTGTATTTTTACAGAAACGGTAAGATACAGATATAAAAAGCTTGGCATCAGCTGATTAAAAGTGAATTGCTCATATCAGACTATATCTGTATTTTTACAGAAACGGTGAGATACAGATATAAAAAGCTTGGCATCAGCTGATTAAAAGTGAATTGCTCATGTTCGCGGCGCGTATATCTGTACGCACCTTAATGTGGACTTCACGATATCCTTGTCTATCTTTCCACAAAGCTAGCAGTTATCTTGGACTTTGTCACCTATAAATTTGGAAGAAAAATTGCACAAGGACTACCTTATTATTTTATCTACCAATGTTATTACATTAGTGTCATAAAAATGAATAAATAAAATAGTTAGCACTACCCTCTTCTATCACCACAACGTTGCCAGATTGTTTTCAACAATGTAGAAATATTCAACAAAAGAATCAATCTCAATTACGGGAATTCATTATTCAAACATTTAGAAATATATTCTCTTGACTATCCTCAAATATGTTTGATTATTTTAAACAAGAATGAACAGTTTATATTACATGAGATATACTGGTATCAGCTACCCTCTATAGAAGAAGGCAGTGGCAAGACGGGGACTCGACATCGCTGGTCTCCTATCTTTCTCAACAGCTATTGTAACATGGACCTCTCTATAGATTCGAGTAGAGTAGATCTTGTAGATTTCTAATTCCTGGATTATTTATTAGGCCCACTTTGAAAGTGAATCTTGAATGATTAGAGTGATTGAGAAAGATATTATCTTTAACAGAAAATAAGGTCTGATTAGATGTGAAAGGAAAAGTATAACTAATATTGAAGAGGAGAGAATTGAATTGATAAGGGAAGGATCAGTATCTCTAATTGAAATAAGAATTGACAATTCAATGAATGAATAATCACTTTTAACGCTAGAACGTAAGTTGAATTCTGTCTTGTTAAAGTCATGAATAAAAGTATCTCAATCCGAGTCTCAGCCCCTCCTCTAGTTCTCCTGATCTATAAAAGGCGCTGATAATTTTGTCTCTTTGAACCGTTCCGTACATTTTTGTTTCTTTCTCTTCTAATTCTTCTCTAAACAATCCGGAAATTCTCGATTTGTTGCGGAAACAGAAGAGGGCAATGACCGCTGTGTCAGTTCCTTTTGAGCCGAAAAAGAGTGAAAAAATCTTCTTCAAAGTCCAAAATAAGAGCGTACAAGTGCATTTTTCAATTGAAAGTTGGTAGGATCTTTAAAAGATGTAGGAAAGGATAGCACTATCTGCTTCGTCGAATGATAGACAAGGATAGCAACACCAATGTTAATCAAATACTGCCAATATAACGTGGACCACAAGAGAAGCTATTGATGAGACAGAAGGGTCTCCTTAGCCCAGCTAATCGTATAGAAATTTATTACTCACTCTCAATTCATTATTCATTCTACAATATTCATAATTGTCACCTACAGATATCGTAAGGTATTTGTACGATGAATGTTTGTAGTTGAAAATTATTATGTAAGGCAAGAAGTCACTTTAGCTACTCTTCCTTGCTTCATTATTTGTATTCGTCGGACCATAGAGAAAAGATAGCATAAGAAGATATCCCATGGTGTTGTGTATCAAGTTGTGATGGTACTGTATCATATTGTGTTGATAATGTATCATGTATAGGGATACTGTATCATTTATGGTCATTCATGGTGTAGGTAGTTTATGTTACAAATTTCAAGCCGATTTTTGTTAACTCATGATTATTATTATTAATGATTATTAATAGATTATTTGAATAACCGAAAGGTTACTGTTAAAGTAGGAAAATCCTACAGTCGCCATGAATTTGTCACCTCTGGTGTGCCACAAGGCTCCAATCTTGGACCATTGCTTTATTTGGTGTCAGTAATCAAAATGGTTGGTGTTTCAAAGGAAACTAAAATATTTCAGTATACTGATGACAAGTTATGGTAGCCAGCCACACAAGTTTTGATAAAGCAAGAATATTGCTACAAAGAGACTCTGATAGAATGCAAAGATGGATCCATGATAATGGCTTGACTTTGAATTTAAAAAAAAAAACACTTGTATGCATATGAGACTGCCACGTCAGACCTCAAAGTCCACTAATATTACTATGCATTCCTTAAATTGTCTACATGAAAATATTTTGGATCTCTTGTACTTGTAATGAAAAGGTCAAACAAGTTACAATTCAAAAGTATCTTGGTATTTTCATTGATTATTGTTTAAAGTGGGGTCCTCACATTGATAGTGTATGCCAGCGTCTTCGCTCATGTCTATTTGGTTTATATAACTCACAGCGATCTGTCTCAAAGAAGACATTGATAGTTGTTTATAAAGCCCTAGCTGAATCCGTAGTAAGATACGGTGTCAATGTTTGGGGTATGCAAGTGGCTATGAAATTGATAGAGTTAAGAGATTACAAATTCCTTGCTGAAAATAGTTCATTCAAAACAAGAGAGTTACCCTAAGCCAAATTTGTTTAAAAAATATAGCATTCTTCCTGTAAACGAGCTTTTCAGATATGATATCTTATTAAATGATTATTTTTCTAATAACTATAAAATGTCAAGTAGAATTTTGCATGAGCAAAGACAAGGTGCTGCATATAAGAGGTTTATTGTGCCCGAATACAATAATTATCATCGTAAATGTGAACTTAGTTATCTTGTACCAACTATTTTCAATGAGTTGCCAGATGATTTAATTGGTCTGGATAGAATTTCAATTGTTAAAAATAAGAAAAACACTTTCTGTTAAATAATTTGAGTGAATTTGAATGATCTTCATAAATTCTTTCTTTTTTTGTCTGTGTATTATTGTTTGTGATAAGCAACAACTGAAGTCCCAATTTTATTATTTATTGCTACATATGCTACAAATACAATGAATGAATTATCATCAATATATAAATTAATTTTTTTCTCTACTCAAGATTGACAACTATTTTCTTTTAATATGATTGAATTGTAAATTATTTATTTTGGGGTCAATGATGATTATATCAATGTACTATTTCTATGGTTTTTTTAAATATAATGTAAAACTTGACTCCTCCAGTCAAACCTTCTTAGAAGGTTTTGGAGAATTTATATTTCGTGTGGTTATAATATTTGAAATTTTCCACTGAAAAGGAATTTTCTTATCTTTTATCATTCTTGCTTTTTTTTATTATTCTTCATTTGTTTTTGTTTGTAAGATTTCTTTTTATAAGTGTATTTTTCATTTTTGTTTGTTATATTTTCTATAATAAACTCCCTTCTTCTGGGGGTACCAGGACGAAGGAAAAAGGAAAGGAAAAGGAATGATGATTACTGTTAACTACTGTCCATTATTACTATTTTGCTGGGGGTGAGAGTGTAAGTACGGCACAGTATAAGAGACTTGCAGCGTCACATTGCTTCACGAAAAAATCTGGTGTGGCGCACTCACACAACTTTCCTTGCCGTTATGAAAATTCATCACCTGACGCTAGTGTTCCCGCGCATCTCAAGTCTACTATTCAAAGATTTGAGCAGCTGGTGACAGGGCAATAACGCTGGAGACACACGTGAGGTCTGCTATCTCTTCATAGTGAATGATTTAATAGAATCAACAATAATTTGCAATTGAATAATCACATTTTCTCGAATTTAAAGCTATTTTCAATTTTAGGTGAAAATGTTACTGAACATTAATTGTAGAGATTTTCATGCTCAATGCTCAAGCCTGATAATTGGGAATCTATCTGCATTGATGGGGTGGAGCTCCTGAAATTTTTACAGATATGGGACTTGTGGCAGTGATAGAGCTTATCGATGACTATTTTAGGTATGAATTTGATCAAAATCGTTGGAGCCGTTTCCGAGGAAAATCACGAAAAACCTGTTTTTGACAACATTTTCGCCATTTTAGCCGCCATCTTGAATTACTTTGATCGAAATTGTTCGTGTCGGATCCCTATAGTGAAAGGACCTTAAGTTCTAAATTTCAAGTCATTCCGTTAATTGGGAGATGAGATATCGTGTACACAGACGCACATACACTCATAAGGTGCGTACACATATACGCGCCGTGAACATGAGCAATTCTCTTTTAATCAGCTGATGCCAAGCTTTTATATCTGTATCTTACCGTTTCTGTAAAAATACAGATATAGTCAGTGATAAAAGTGAATTGCTCATGTTCGCGGCGCGTTATTTGTACGCACCTTTACACACACACACACATACAGACCAATACCCAAAAACCAGTTTTTTGGACTCAGGGGACCTTGAAACGTATAGAAATTTAGAAATTGGGGTACCTAAATTTTTTCGGAAAGCAATACTTTCCTTACCTATGGTAATAGGGCAAGGAAAGTAAAAGAAGTACTAGGACTATAAGCTTGAGTTAACATTAAAAATTGGAACATGGACGCCCTATACCAAAGCTATTCTTGTGCTATCTTTTATCTATGCCTCAACTGTTATCAAAAGTGTAAGATCATGATGAAAGTCTATATAGTGAGGTTCACGCTACAACGGCAGTATAAGATTAACATTGGTGCTAGGATAGGGAAATGATATGTGGGAAAGAGAGTGGAGAGAGAGAGAGTGAGTGAGTAGGAGAGTGTTAGAATGTAGTGGAAAAAGACATCGCCCAACCCTAGACTGCGTCTAGACAGTGTCTACTAGTTAGATTCTCTTGAAATTGTCAGAACTATTTGAATAAAGAGGGTTGATGTCCTATCAGTGGTGCATCTGACAGTAACACTAGACAACCTGTCTGGCAAGCTATAGCTGCTACATAATGTTATTCATCTTTTCTCTAATCTCTATATATCTATATTGTTCCCTTCTCCTTTTCTCTAGTCTCTTACAAGCTAGAGTAAAACAAAATAATATTATTATCACCCATTTATCTTGCAAAACTACTAGACTCTAGCTGCTTCTCCTTCTTCTTCTTCTTCTTCTTCTTCTTCTTCTTCTTCTTCTTCTTCTTCTTCTTCTTCTTCTTCTTCTTCTTCTTCGCTTCTTCTTCTTCTTCTTCTTCTTCTTCTTATTCTTATTTTTCTTCTCCTTCTTCTTCTTCTTTTCTTCTTCTCTTCTCTTCTTCTTCTTCTTCTTCTTCTTCTTCGTCTTTTTTTCATTATCACCCACTCATTGTATTATTACAATTATTACCACTCTTGGTAGAGAGTTAGTGGGGAGGATATTTTTAATATTCTTCCGAAGAATGGACATTGATAGTCCAAAGCTCCGCCAATTTATGTACAGGCATAACAATATAATTATTATCTATAGTTTTATTTTACAAATTGCTTTTTCAATATCAATACAGTTCAATAATTATTTCTTAGTCTATAATGTAAATCATCTATAATTTTGCTGTATTGTAAGCTATTGTATATAAGTGTATAAAGACAGATATATTGTAATCTACATAAATAAAGTACTCAATCAATCAATCAATCAATCCTTTATTATAATTGAAATTTTCATATCATATGTAATATTGATATTTGTTGATATTTGTTGATATTTTCATATCATAGAACTATAATCTAGATAGAGTACCTCTTCGAAACAGTTGTTAACTGGCAACTAAATTAAGAATTTGTCAGGCTAGCATTAAGTTGAGTTGACTTTGTTAGGTTGGCACCAAGTTGAAGATTTAAATGCATTTATCGCGGAAAAAATTAATTGGGCACTGCTACTTCAATCCTGGGAATATTATATTACTAGCCGTCATATAACATATGATAAAAATGCTCAAATGAAAAATGCAGGCGAGCGAAGCGAGCCTGCTGATTTCATTCTTGGACGATCCAGTCGGGGGTCCTGGCTAGACGGATATGGCGAGCGAAGCGAGCCTGACGGCTAGTACATTATATACAATAGCTTACAATACAGCAAAATTATAGATGAATTTACATAATATAGATAATATAATACATAATATAATACATAATATAATAAATTGGCGGAGCTTTAGAATATCAAAGTCCATTCTTCGGAAAGAGTATTAAAAATATCCTCCCCACTAACTCTCTACCAAAAGACGGTGGCTGATACAGGCTTATTGATAAACTGTTCATTCTCGTGTAAATAACTGTCCATTTTCGTTAAAATAATCAATTATATTTTATCAAGAAAGAAATTACTTCATAATAAATTTTCATAATCAAGATTTTGTTAGCTAATTCTCAATTCTACATTGTTAGAAGATGATCTACAAACAGAGCAAAGCGAGAAAGAGATAGCGCTATCTGCTTTGTTGAATGATAGAGAAGGATATCAATACAATTGCTAATCAAACACTGCCATTATAACGTGGACCTCACTATAGCAGTATATCTTTCAAAACTTTTACGTTTAAAAGCTACTGAATTCTGACTGTCTTTCGGCTTTAAAGCCAAACTATTGTACTTTTGTAAACTTGATAAGCAAGGATAATTATTTCGTTAATTGATTATTAATTCTACATTGTTAAAAGACGATCTGGCAACAGTGCAAAGCGAGAAAGAGATAGCGCTATCCGCTT
Source organism: Nilaparvata lugens (assembly GCF_014356525.2). NCBI lineage: Eukaryota > Metazoa > Arthropoda > Insecta > Hemiptera > Delphacidae > Nilaparvata > Nilaparvata lugens. Next base: position 3,039 of record NW_024092792.1, on the reverse strand, counting down.
TGTTGAATGATAGACAAGGAAGGATAGCATTACTATTGCTATTCAAACACTGCCATTATAACCTGGACCTCACTATAGATTCAAGCAAATTGCTACAGGCACTTCCTCAAAAGAATAACATTGGTTTCTATGGAAGAATTCACACATAAGCAGACTGCACGTATGTGAATAGTCCCATAAGATCTATGGAATTCTCTTTCTGAAGAGGAAAGATACATCGAGGGTTTTGAACTTTATCCCGACAGAAAAAGTGGTTATACAGTTGGGTTTCCGACACCTACCTTTTCCTGCAACGTGTGGGTTAACCCCGATATCTCAAGTATGAATCACTTTGAAACTTCAGCATTAACAACATTGAAGCTTCCCATTCTGCCATTCTGAAGTGAATCTTAATATAGGTAGAATATAAGTCTGAGGTCCACGTTATAATGGCAGTGTTTGATTAGCAATGGTATTGCTATCCTTGTCTATCATTCAACAAAGCAGATAGCACTATCTCTTTCTCGCTTTGCTCTGTAGCCAGATCGTCTTTTAACAATGTAGAATTGATAATTGATTAACAAAATCTTAATTATGAGAATTTATTATGAAGTAATCTCTTTCTTGATGAAATATTGATTATTTTGAACGAGAATGAACAGTTGAACTATATTTATATAAAAGCGAAATGGCACTCACTCACTGACTGGCTGACTCACTCACTCACTCACTCACTCACTCACTCGCAGAACTAAAAATCTACCGGGGACCAAAAACGTTCAAATTGGTAGGTATGTTCAGTTGGCCTTTAGAGGCCATAAGAACGGATTTGAAAAAAATTACATAGATACGCCCAAAATCTACGTTTTTCCAGTGTTTTTTGCGCTTTCTCAGCTTTATCGAGAACAAATGAACAGAAAAAGTTTAAATTTACTACAGAAGCTCAGAAGGGATGTAATAATGTTGTGTTAGAAGGAATTTGAAATAACGCCAAAGATACGCCCAAAATTAGCGTTTTTCCAACGTTTCATGCTCAAATGAAAAATGCAGGCGAGCGAAGCGAATTCTTTAATTTCTTTCTTGATAAAATATTGATTATTTTAAACGAGAATGAACAGTGGTTATGTAATCACACTTTTTCGTCACTTGATTTTCAGTCCAGGAATAATGATTTGAAAATTTTGAATTTTGAAGGTTGATGTTATACTCTTAATGAATCATGGAATGTTAGATTATTTGTTAGATTATTGACCGTGCGAAGTGAGGTCTAATATTCAAGTCAACGGTTTGGCATTTCTCTTAATGTTTAATTTTGAATGTTTAAATGTTTATATGTTGCGCATTTACGGTGAAACGCGGTAATAGATTTTCATGAAATTTGACAGCCTATGTTCCTTTTTTAATTGCGCGTCGACGTATATACAAGGTTTTTGGAAATTTTGCATTTCAAGGATAATATAAAAGGAAAAAGGAGCCTCCTTCATACGCCAATAAACCTGTATCAGCTACCGTCTATAGAAGGCATTGACAAGACAAGTGAGGATCGGCAACGTTGTTCTTCCATCTTTCTCCACTGCCATTATAACGTGGGAGAAGAAGAAAGAGAAGAATAAGAAGAAGAAGAAGAAGAAGAAGAAGAAGAAGAAGAAGAAGGAGCTAGAATCTTGTAGTTTTGCATTATAACGTAGACCTCACTATAGATATAGTTATAATGTAAAATATAGTTATAACTGAATGATAAATAGCCAGACTAGATACCGTTAGTGTGCATCCTGTAAGACTTGTTTCTAATTGAAAAAATTAGGAGACAACTTGTTCCATTACTTATGAAGATAACATAACTTGTTGGTAGAAGTAAGGGTGACATCTAACGACAGGACAAGAGTGTGTTGAACATGCATGTTGTGTCTTATCAGTGAGAGGTTTTGCATGAAGAACAGCTGTTTGATAACAGCTCATAACCCAAAATGCTTCTTCTAACAGTTTCTTACAACCAATAACTAGTAGTTCTGTAAACAGTAGACCTCACGCAGTTTTCTCATCCACAAGTATCTGATGTCACCTGTTCTAGTTGATTCAGTTGAATCATAATTTAATCTTAAAAGCTGTTATTTGTTTTCTCCAAGATCAAAAATCCACTCATGTTAATAAACTCAGTTCACGTTTGAATTTGTATTCCATATGATGATTTATCCAGTTTCGTGATAAAATTTCCATCTGATGAAAATATTTCTCAACTAAAATTAACACTTTGCACAGAGATGTTGTGGAATTTCTCCGTATTAAGGTGAAATGAAAAGATGCTGTCAATTTCACAATTTTTATTTGAGTCCAAACTAGTTTCCATGCAATGGGCATCATCATCATCAGTGGTAGACTATCACTGTCTACCTCTTTGTAGTGCATTTTCAAGTGCATTGAAACTAGTTTGGAATGAAATAAAATTTGTGGAATTGACAACATCTTTTCATTTCACCTCAATTTCTCAACTATTTTAAAATTATTTTTCCTCTATGAAGGCGAGTGGTATCGGCAACGTTGTTCTCCTATCTTCTCCACTGACATTATAACGGGGACCTCACTATGATGTTAGATATCTTCTCTTGACAATTTGATTTTTCTTGTGATTTAGGAGTTTTCAAGTTTACTTTCCAATGCGATTGTCATTATATACTTAAATACTTAACAACTTGAGAGTGGAATCACACAGCCACACACACACACACACACATACACGACACAAATAAGTTCAACTTACCCCAAAAAAATACAATGCATCATTTAATAAACAAACACATAAGAATAGCCCATCCAATTCAATTGTAAAAATATCCACCCAAAACCCTTCAAAGAAAAACATAGACTCAAAAAAGTGAAAAAATATAAATTAAATCTTGTTCAAATACTTGGTTTCCGAGCTCGGGATTTAGCTAAGTTCTAAGGTGCGTACAGATTTACGCGCCGCGAACATGAGCAATTCACTTTAATCAGCTGATGCCAAGCTTTCTATATCTGTATCTTACCGTTTCTGTAAAAATACAGATATAATCAGCTGAGTAG
>NW_024092791.1:0-14941 GCF_014356525.2 Nilaparvata lugens | reverse complement strand
CGAAATAAAGAATCTATCTTATCTTATCTATATAGTGAGGTTCCACTTATAATGCAGTGGACGATTGACAATACTGTTGCTGTCCTTTTCATCATACAACAAAACAGATAGCAATATCTCCCTCTCGCTTTGCAATGTTGTCTATTTGCCAGAATATTTTATATTTACTTTTGACAATGACTGTACAAAAACTGAACAAAACTATTCTCAGCCGCCATTTTTTTTCTTCATTTATCAAAATACTTGAGTACACAAGTCGTATAATTGATTTAAAATGTATTTTGAAACAATGAAATAATTTTAAACATACCTTATGAGAAACACAAATAAAATACTGAAATGACATTTTAAAAGTTGATAGCTAACCATCCTAGACTTCATCCATGCTTAAACTAGCCTACCCGTATAGGTTGGACCTACTCGTACCGGTATAAATAATATTGAAAAGTTATTCAGAATTAATCCATTGAAATGCTCATTTTTAACCAGGATTTCTATTTCTATTATTTTTAAAGGAAATTGGAATAGAATACTACCAAATAATCAATTTCTGATGTTTTAAAATTTAGATTGTTGCATCACAGCTTTTTAAATTAGCCGCCATTCAAGCTTGTATAAAAAAAAAATCTGATCTCAGTCATGAAAGCAAATTTTTGAATCAAATTATGAAAAAATATATTTTCTTGATCAATTTGACATTACAATGATATTTTTATCAAGGAAATGATAATTATTATTAGATTAAATTTAATGGGATGAATTGAGTAACAGCTGTGTACAGTCAGTGGCAAAATGGAGAGACTTGGCAACGTTTTTCTCCTATCTTTCTTCACTGCCATTATAACGTGGACCTCACTATAGAATGTGGTAAATTGTGAATCGGAAAGGTAAGAAGTTCCGCGTCCCACGGGAAGAACTTTGACAGATTCTGTACCAGAAACCAGTTCCAAGTTCCTGCCCCACAGTCGAAGCCTGGTAAATTGTTACAGTTCCAACTACCCGAGCTCTCATTGGTCGATTGAATTTAGTAGTCTGCTTGCTTCTCTGCGCAAGCGCTGATAGCTTGTTTACCATAGCATAGCCATAGAATACATAAGCAACAAAATAATGTTTGATATTTATTTATTTAGCCTATGGCAGATACACAACAAATATATAGCTTATGAGCCTCAAATGCCTAGATATACACTGTATATTTCCAAATTGTTTGAGATGTTGTGTAGTTTTCGGTCAGGAGAACATAAGTTTGTCTGACCGCCATTATTCATGTTTGATAACCATTCGTTAAATGAATTTTTCTCTATAGAAAATTTGAAAGTATGCCTTCAGTAATGGAATAAAAGAAATGCACACTTTTCTAACGCACAAAAAACTAACAAAACCTACTCTAGAACATGGTACGCCATAGTGGAGTAGGTCAATTTCCACACAGAAAAATCTAAACAAGGAGAGGACACATAAGATTTTTTGTAACTAACTATTGTGTGTAATATTGTAATTTATCTAATATTTTGTGTTATTGATGTTGTAGTTTTAGTTTTTTTTTGGGAAATAAACATTTTATTCATTTATTCACTTCCTCTTGCAAAACCATGTGCATAATACCCTGCTAATAAACTCATCACCTAAACCAGAAAGTTGACTCACGTTCGCTTGTGTTTGTTGGGCATGTTGACAATGGCGGCGTCGAATGTGTTCTCGAGCAGAAGCAGGGCGCACTGCGTGTGTTGGGGCGTCGGTTGGTTGCAGGCGTGATGCAGTGCTGTGTTGCCGGCTACGTCACACGCTCTCACCGACGCCTTCTTCTCCAGCAAAGCTCCTGCAACGCAAACACATTCATTAATACGCCAATTTATTGAAGAAAGTAGTTCTACATTTCATTTCATTTTTTTTTCATCCCACTGACCACCTATGAAAGGGGTATAAGGATTTGTCAATTATAATCTAAGTCGTCAATCTTTGCATTCCATAATGCAAAAATCTGGTGTGGCGCACTCACACAACTTTCCTTGCCGTTATGAAAATTGATCACCTGACGCTAGTGTTCCCGCGCATCTCAAGTCTACTATTCAAAGATTTGAGCCAGCTGGTGACAGGGCAATAACGCTGGAGACACACATGAGGTCTGCTATCTCTTCATAGTGAATGATTCAATAGAATCAACAATAATTTGCAATTGAATAATCACATTATCTCGAATTTAAAGCTTATTTTCAATTTTAGGTGAAAATGTTACTGAACCTTAATTGTAGAGATTTTCATGCTCAATCTACTCCACTTGATTTTTTTTGTTTCAATTGTATCTGAAGCCTGATAATTAATTGGGAATCTATCTGCATTGATGGGGCGGAGCTCCTGAAATTTTTACAGATATGGGACTTGTGGCAGTTGATAGAGCTTATCGATGACTATTATAGGTATGAATTTGATAAAAATCGTTGGAGCCGTTTCCGAGAAAATCACGAAAAACCCTGTTTTTGACAACATTTTCGCCATTTAGCCGCCATCTTGAATTGCATTTGATCGAAATTGTTCGTGTCGGATCCTTATAGTGAAAGGACCTTAAGTTCCAAATTTCAAGTCATTCCGTTAATTGGGAGATGAGATATCGTGTACACAGACGCACATACACTCATACACCCACACAACACACACACACATACAGACCAATACCCAAAAACCAGTTTTTTGGACTCAGGGGATCTTGAAACGTATAGAAATTTAGAAATTGGGGTACCTTAATTTTTTTCGGAAAGCAATACTTTCCTTTCCTATGGTAGGTAATAGGGCAAGGAAAGTAAAAAGAATTCCTCACTGGAATAAGGACAAACCTGCAACAACTCCTCCCTCACCTTAATTCTGAACTTTTCACCTGTAAGAGCCTTTACGCGTGTTGGCGATGAATTATAAAGCCGAATTCCTGCACTCTTAACCCCCCTCTATACATACCAGTTCGATGAATGTCGTCTCTGAGGTTTTGTCTATATCTGGTATTGTATGAGTGGAACAACTCCTGTATTGGACCTATCTTTATTCTTATCAATAAAACAAAGAGTCTCCAAAATATATACCTGGTAGTGGGAGAATCTTTAACTCTTTGAAATAACCTCTACAACTTGCTCTAATAGATTCACCCACCATCACTCTAACTGCCCACTTTTGAATCCTAAATATATGTATTGCATGAGTTAAATTGCCCCAAATATAACACCGTATGAAAGAAGAGAATGGAACACAGCAAAATAAACACTTCTAAGCGTTCCTGCATCCAGCAATTTCTTCACGGTTCTAAGAACAAATTCTGCCGAGTTTAGTTTGCTTTTTAGTTGGTCTAGATGAGGTCACCAGGAGAGTTCAGAGTCCAGCACTACTCCAAGTACCTTTGCCTCGTTTGCTGAACCTATGTATGTGCTACTACATGTAGTTCAAACTCAACTCAAGTGAACCTCCTTGCTTCAATCAAATCTTTTAATAACAATAAGATTGGAATTATCTCATCAACTACTGAGAGCGAAATGACGTCACGGACGTTCACAAAACACAAAAATAAAAAAACACAAACGCGTGATGCGTGTCGCAGTCTCTTCTCGACTTGAGTCGCGTAAGTGTGAGTTAAGCCTTAGTGGTATATAAGCCAGTTTTTCCTTTATTATAATATAGATTTCTTTGCATTGAATAGATAATTTGAAGTGCTACTGACTGATGACATGATGATGACCGCGCGCCGCGGCACACACGAGCGGCGTGCGTCCTTGTGCGTCGCACGCCTCGAGCGAGGCACGGTGTCGCAGCAACAGGCGTGCACAGGGCAGACTGTTGACGAGGGCGGCGATGTGGAGGGGGGTGCGTTGCTGTTTGTCCTTCAGCGCCACCACCTGCGATCCGAACCGGTTGACCAGCAGCTCCAGGCACTGCACTGAGTTCTTGTACCTGTCAATCATCAATCAATTTAATTTAGCCACATCATTGAATCTGTTTCAATAATGCCACCTCAATCTTGTGGACAACTTGTCGGAGCGTGATCGTGAAAGATGGTCAATGTAAATCGGCAAATGATTTGTAATTATGATCATAATAATAATATTTATTGATGCAGACAACAGGTGTAAACCCACCTTATTAGTTTAGTTTAATTTTCGTCATGTAACACTACATAATCAAGCAAAGCTTGGTAGTATATGACACGTCAAAAAGTATTGAGTACAATACTCAAAAAAAGTAATCATAAAATAGAGAAAAAAAGAAGAAAATCAGAACATACAAAGTAGTTTAAAATATATGCCAGTAAAAAATACCTACACGCGCCAACCGTTGAAGCTTTCCTCTAAACTGTACGGAGATGCATCGATCAATTTAGCCTTTATTGCATTATTAACCTTTTTGGACATTCAATACATTTTATTTCAATAGGAAGAGAGTTATAAGCTCTTAATCCGCTATAATGTGGCCCTTTCTCTAAGCTTGCGGTTCTGTGTTGCGGGTACTGAAGATGAACTATCTGGTTTCTAGTATTGTAACTATGATGTATACGACTCTCTCTTAATATCTTCTCGATTTTCTTCGTCATAGTTGCAATTATTATTTCATCCACTGACCACCTGTAAAATGGGTATAAGGATTTCTCAATCCTATTAAATTAAGCGAGCAATTTCTGTATATATTTTTATATTTGCTTATTTATATTTATTTACATTTGCTGGCTATTTATGTCCAACGGATCTCGAAAACGGCTCTAACGATTTTCACGAAATTTGGAACATAGTAGGTTTATGATATGAAAATTCGATTGCACCGGGTCTCATCCTTGGGAAAACTCGCTGAAGGACATGAAAAAGATAATTCATCCTTGGAAAAACAGATGAAAATTTCGTCGTCTATCGATAACAGAGGATGCGTGTGCCTGTGTGGGAGATCAGCTGTGTAATCAATCAGCTTACCGTATCTCGCTAGAAATCTAGAAATTTTAATAGACTCGATCAAAATAATCTGATTTGTTGACATGACATGGTATATCATAATATTCAAAGTTAATCATTATTTTACAGTTTTAAGTGATTAGTGAGTGTTTTTTTTGTTATTCAATTTGGTTTGTAAACAATCTAAATTAGAACTTTTCTGTTTTCAAATATTTGGACTGAAAATTGGACCTGAATTCAAGTGTATGAAACATAACCTACTTTTTGGACCATTTATAGTGTATAAATCAAAATTCGGGGAAGAAACAGTTTTGGGCTGTGCCTGTTGGTCCTTGTTCAATCATTTTGAAGAATTGTGTTCTGTTTATCAATAAATAAATAACGAGCGAAGCTCGGTGCCCCGATATTTTGTCATTAATCAAACAATAAAATGTTATCTATCTTCTTAAACCTCCATCTTGCGGTTTGTAAAAATCTTTACATTCCTCCTATTTGTGGGCACATATGGATAGCAGCTCTTTTTTCAATAAAATACTGAAAACTTTACCTGACGTTTCTTTTATGTGAGATGGCAACAAGTTGTACATCCGGATACCTGAACTTCTTTCACCTCTCTCATACATAGTACTTCAGTGTGCATCATCTCTCAAATTATTTTTGTATCTGGTCCTTAATGATAACCTTTCATTGCTGCCTTAGGGCCAAGCCACAAGAAGCGTTTTTCAGGCGTTTTCAGACGAGGCAGGAATCTCTCCAAATGGCTGATTATCAGCTGATTCCCGAACGTCAACCCAACCAGCCAATCGGAGAGCTACTTGCCCTGCCGACTCGTCTGAAACGCCTGAAAAAATGCGTCATAAGACTTGGCCCTAAGAATTAAGTATATGCTCCACGACTACTGGTGTGTGCCTTGCCTTAGGCTAGTCACGTTTAGTCACAATACTTCGCATTGCTGCTTATGACGCAACACACACTGATTAGTCATTGCAATTAGACATGACTCCATAAGCAACTATGTGAAGTATTGTGACTAAACGTGACTAGTCTTGTCTTGACTAATCGGTGTGTGACCAGCCTTTTCCTTCATTTTCTGATACTCAATCTGACAATTACGAGAATATTTTTTCTATCTCCGATCACATATCTTAAGACACAGGAAACTGGTAGGGGAGCGATTTTCACAGCTTGTCATCTCCACCAAACGCCCTGTAATCGGTTCGGCCAGATCGTCAATTGTTGTCGAGTTATAGACCCACAAACATGGCCGCTTCACTTTAGTCTAACGCCAAGTGCTAGTTTAGTAGCGTTATTTGTTTTTGTAAGCTAAAGGCAATGATTGTGTTCATGGGAGGTTGCAGTACATGTACGATTTCGACCAAGGACACGGAAATGCGTTCGGTGGGAGCTTTTGACAGTTCAGGTACCGGTCGCCATCTTGGAACAGAGTGGAGTGGTGCATGCTCACTTGCACCGCTCGAAAAGTATGTTCCACAAAACCGGTACCGGGATCAATGCTTCTTATTGGCCGAGGGTTAAAGCGTTGGTTGTCTGCTGTTTTGTTAGGTTATGTCTTCACATTCAGACTCTATAATATACTAAAAAAGGATGAGGCGTACGAAGTATTTTATTCCATTGATGGAATTAATTACAGAATAGTCGAAAAGCAAGAAATTCATTCATTATTGGCTGGAAAGTTTATTATTTTTCAGCTTTATTGACTATTCTACTAAACTAAGATGTGTTTATGTTATCTATTAGTCGGAATACTATATTTTGTTGATTCATTCCTAGGCCAGGATCTATCCAGATAAATGTCTGGATAGTAGACATAAATCAAGAAACTTCAATTATTAACATTTTGCTAATATTCCATAAAACGTTTTATTCATTAACACTAATTGCATAGAAAAAGTATTCAAATTTTCATTGATGACAGCAAAAACCATGATTAATTATTAAAAAAAAACTTAATAAGAAAAACATGATTACAATATATATTTTTTTCAAATAATAAATTAATAATTATTATTGATTCAATAATAATAAATAATAGCTGAAATGTTCATATTGATAACACCTTTATTATTTTGTCAACTCCGATCTGTAAACGATTAATTTCAAAAGTAAGCGCCAAAAACGGTGAACCAGAATTCGATTTTTGTTCGGTGGGAGCAAGTAGTGGTGCACCAGTCACGTGGTTTCTGGTTACTGCTCACTTCGCCGAAGCCGTTCAATAGTTCAGCATAAATCTATCAAAGAATGATTCAATTTAACGCAGGAGAAATTATGAGTAATGATTTTGTGTGATTGGTGTCGACAAACTGAATACGTCAGTTGAAATGACTTCCGAAATCGACGTGATCCATGACAGCTCGGCTTATAGCGCAGGTGCAACAAAAGACTCCAGCTAATCAAATGGGATAATTTCGATCACCCACCATACAAATCTGACTTGGCCACTAGTAACTTATATCTTTTCCCCAAACTCAAGACATGACTTTGAGGGCAGAGCTCTCGAACTATCGAGGAGCTCCAAAACAACGTCATAGCCCTCTTCAACTCATTTGGCGGCAGCATTTTATGAAAAGGATTTGGATAGGCTGTCCACTGATATGACAAATGCCTCAATTTTCACAGCAATAAGACTAATCATAAGTGTAAGTGACTATTAGCATAGAGAAACAATAGCGTAAGTAGATATCCCATGGTATAGGGAATTTATGTCGCAACTTTTACTGTTATCTCAAGCCGATTACTGTCGATTATTGTAAATTTTTACTGTTTTGTTGGGGTGATAGTGTATAAACGGCACAATTTGAGAGACTACCAGCGTCACATAGCTGCATAGGAAAGAACTACGTGAACTATCAGCTTGGGATAACAGTAAAAGTTGCGACATAAACGCCCTATACCATGGGATATCTACTTATGCTATCGTTTCTCTATGCTATTAGTAACTATTAGGCCCGGTTGCTCAACAGCCTGTTAAATTTTAACCGTGATTAATTTCACGAGAACCAATCAGAGAAGCCGTCTTTCAAAAACGCGAATTGATTCACGTAAAATTAATCACGGTTAAAATTTAACCGGCTGTTGTGCAACCGGCACTGAATCTTTTATATACAATCATCTTTAATTTATGGCCAATCAGAGGTTGAAAAAAGAAAAATTGTATCTATTGTCTATGAATAAATAAATAAATGAATGAAATGGACTCAAAACTGGACAAAACTTACAAAGTGTAAACATAACCTATTTTTGGACAATTTCTATCCGAATTTGGAAAAGAAACAGGTTTGGGCTTTAAGCCTGTTGTTTCTTTCCCAATCATTCATAGTTGAGAATTATATTGTATTCATCATGTATGAATAATAAAATAAATAAAAATATATACAGAATAATAAATCTGGTGTGGCGCACTCACACAACTTTCCTTGCCGTTATGAAATTGATCACCTGACGCTAGTATTCACGCGCATCTCAAGTCTACTATTCAAAGACCTGAGCCAGCTGGTGACAGCACAATAACGCTGGATACACGCGAGGTCTGCTAACTCTTCATAGTGAATGATTTAATAGAATCAACAGTCGCCAACAGTTTGCAATTGAGTAATCACATTTTCTCAAATTTCAAGCTTATTTTCAATTTTAGGTGAAAATGTTAATAGACATTAATTGTAGAGATTTTTATGCTCAATCTTTTCCATTCGAAATTTTTCGTTTAAATTATATCTGAGACCTGATAATTGGAAATATAAAATCAAACTTTGCATAGATGGGACGGAGCTCATGAAATTTTTACAGATATTCGACTTGTGGCAGTTGATATAGCTTATCAATGACTATTTTAGGTATAAATAATTTGATCAAAATAGTTGGAGCCGTTTTCGATAAAATCGCGAAAACCCCTGTTTTTGACAACATTTTCGCCATTGGCGACTTTTTACGTTGTTTGATCGAAATTGTTCGTGTCGGATCCTTATAGGGGAAGGACCTTAAGTTCCAAATTTCAAGTCATTCCGTTAATTGGGAGATGAGATATCGTGTACACAGACGCACATATACACACACCACACACAACACACACACACACACACAACACACACACACACACCACACACACACACACACACACACACACACACACAAAACACACACCAATACCCAAAAACATTTTGGGACTCAGGGGACTTTATTTTTTCGGAAAGCATACTTTCCTTACCTATGGTAATAGGGCAAGGAAAGTAAAAATATAGGTTATTCTATACCAAACTATTTGAGAAAATAATAGGATGAAAGGAGAAAGTTGCTCAATACTCACACTGAACAATGAACCGGCGAAAAGGCGTTTCCTTCCAGTGATTTGATCTCACTGAACAGCAACAAGTATTGCACTGTCGCATCGTGTCCTGCAAACAAAATATTAAAAGAAAATTAGGTTTATAACAAAACTAATTCCACAACTTCCGAAACACAGGCTTAAATCCAAAACGGTTCAAATTGAAATTTATACGACGGTCCAAATGTAGCTAGGTTTGATGCCACTTTCACATTTTTGAATCACACACTCCAATACGGGTCAAGCAGAATCACAGAGTACAATACAGAATGGTAAGTCGGCTAGTATCCTGACGACAAAATCCGCCATCTTGAAAGAAAGTTTAGCATGGGAAGTTCGGATCACTTTACTGATCCGGGTCAATCGGTCTCGTTCACTGCCGCGACCCGTTCAAAAGACCCGGATATCGGTAATTTTATTTCTAACAAGATGGCGCAGTCACGTGACTTGGTCTTGGTGCACTCAAGTCTTGGCGTCATGTAAAATGCATTGTTTAGATTGATACTTTCCATTCTGTATGTATTCTGTGGCAGGATGTTAAGCGATTATTCTGTCATAGCCTAGTCCACACATTGACCCAGTCACTGGCCCAGCCTTGTAACCTTGGCCGCGTTGGTCTTGCCATCAACACTGCAATGTGACATTTTATACTGTAAGTTCATTTTATACGAAACTTGCATTCAAGTAAACTTGACTGGGGTACCGACCGTTGTAGCCCTCTTCATTATTGTATGCATTCATTTTCAAGGTCTATAAATACAGGTCATGACACAATCCCGTGATGCATTGCAAAATCGCCATTTTATGGGGTTCTAGTTCACCAATTTTCAAATTTATCATCTGTTATCATTATAGATTGAACAACATGATGTGTTATTTTGTAATATTGTTCAAGGGATATTGCTTGGCTTTGAATTGTGAAATAAATTGTTCCGACAGAATAATAATAAATTAGATTCCAACTAGGAACTGAATTGTTGATTTTTAGATTTAATTGATTGAGAACTTGAAACTCTTTTAATTGGCCTCGCATATTTCTGTCTTGTCCCAATGCCTTTTGAATCATAATCCTTGATTTACAAGAATAAGAACAATTTTTAATAATAAATAAATGAATAATTGAAGCATTTATTATTGAAATTTCATTATTAAAAAATTGAAAACCTGAATTCGCATATTATCTGAACTGGAATATTGTTTTTAAAATGCATAATTTTGTTACGAGCAAATTGAATTGGATTGGATTTTCAAATGTACCGCCATTAAGACCCCATAAAATGGCCGCTCCATAAGGAACACGAGTGTCATGACCTGTATTTATAGACCTTGTTCATTTTATACGAAACTAGCGCTATCTCTTTCTCGCTTGGCTCTGTTGCCAGATCGTCTTTCAACAATGTATAATTAATAATTTATAAACAAAATATTTCATCTTAATTATAAATATTCATTATGGAAATTATTGAAAAATATAATTTCTTGCTTGATAAAATATAATTGATTATTTTAAACGAGAATAAACAGTTAATATTACATCAATAAACCTGTATCAGCTACCGTCTATAGAAGACATTGACAAGACAGAGAATAGGCAACGTTGTTCTCCTATCTTTCTCTACTGCCATTATAACGTGGACCTCACTATAGTGTACCGACCGTTGTAGCAAGCCCAGTGCAGCGGCGTGCAGTTGTGATAGTCGTGTGCGGCGAGTAGGAGTGCCCGTTGCGCCGCAGTTGCGGCCTGCAGCAGCGTGACGCAGGCTGCCGTGTGCCCGCAGGCGGCCGCCAGGTGTAGGGCCGTCTTGCCGGCGCCATCTTGGTAAACCAGGTTGCCACCTTTCTCCACTATCAGCTCGATCACCTCCTTATGACCGGACACCACCTGGCAAACAAGTTATTTATAATATTAACACACATTATTATCTCTTTGGTTTTCTTTCAATAAACTCAATGCAGATAAAACAACCTACATTAACTTTTCGCTCTCTGTTCCATTTTCCTTTGAAATCCCGCTAAAATACCACAATATTAACTGTATAGATCAAGCTAATTGTGTTTGCAGTGAAATATTACAGTCCAGCAAAGTAAAATATTGGGTGTGTTGATGGAGTAGGCCTATGACCTTCTGTGGAAGGAGCATATTCGAACATTGAAAAATAGTCTACGATTGCTTCTCCACCGATTTTATCATATAAAAAAATTATGTCCTAATTCTGTACTGTAAAACATATTTCTCTCCTTAGCTCACTTCAGAATTTCGTATGGCATTTCATGTTGGGGATGTACCTACATTACCCACTTGAAACCTCTAAGCACTCTACAGCGATCCTTGCTCAGATTCATTCAAGAGCCTCCTGCTATGCGTGCTGACCTTTTCAGCGGTCTAAACATCTTGAGTCTCCGATCTTTTTTCATTTACAAGGTACTGTTATAGTATCTTAAGTCACAAGGACGGGAAGGGCCGTTTTGCAGGCGAGAATGATGTTTCTAGTCGAGACGTTAGCCGAGACTAGAATTTCATTCGAGCACTGCAAAAGACATTCACGTCCAAGTAACTTACACTATTTTTTGTCATAATAATCTAGAAAAGAATAACTGAGAATCAGAAAACATTACCTGCTTGTGCTGACATTACTACATGCATTCTATAAACATAACCTAGTTTACAAGTTTCGAATCAGGAATTTCTTGATTGTAGTTGACAAACATCCACCTAGAGCGCTAAAAGGCGGCAGTTTGCTGTTCCAAATTTGGAAGTAGGAAACATACTCGACTGTAAAGAAAACATATGATTTTATTACAGTATAGTATGCTGTAATAAGAATCATATGTTAATTTGTTCTACAGTCAGCTGTTTACCGGCTTGATTTCATGGATGTAAAGCAGCTGAAATTGAATGACTATGACAAAAAATTTTATTGGGCCAGTGGCAATCAAGGCAATACAGTAGATTTTGCTGGGCAGGGGCCGTTGACTCGTGCAGCTAGACAGATAAGGGTTCCAAGGCCTAACTCAACTTTATTTCGCAAATCGTTTCTTTTTTTGCAAGGTAAATTCTTAAACAGGTTGCCAGGGGAAATTTCACTTGTATCACCACATCTGTTTAAACGTAGATAATTTTTTTTTATTGCTATGCCCGAACAAGATGTAGAGAGCATGTACAACATTATTGTGTAGTATCTTTTTTGTTTTTTTTTCTTGTTTCATGTTTCTCAAGTATGAGAGACTTCACTTTTATGGCTATTGTATCGTCGCTGTAACTTTAGACAATTTTTCAAGTGCTTCCTTCATATGTTCGTATAATGCTTAACTAATATCATTGTCAGTTAGAATTTAAGAGGAAAAAATTCTGATGTTCAAACCTTCAAAGTTCATTCTTGTTGAATTTCTGTATATATATATTTTTTAATCGGTATCATGTGAAATTCATAATTTATATGTATGTATTCGATACTCCCATATGCGGTCATGCTCGAAAGAGCTTGCATATGTATAATGTTACTTACTTTATGTATGTAATATTGCAATAAATAAATAAAACATTCCAAAATCTCCAAGGAGGGTCATTTCTCTCAACCTCCGATTGGCCATAGATAGAAGACGAATGTACAAAGTGGTGCAGAAGAAACACACACAAAATATATAATAGGCTCCCTCAGGATATTAGAGACATGGCGGACTTACGAAGATTCAGAGGATTGTTAAAGAGGCTGTTGCTTGAAAGGCCATACTATTCTGTGGATGAATTTCTGCAGAAGTAATACATTATTGTACCTTGTCTTTTATTCATAACACCAAATTTTCCCCGGCGCAAAGCACAGGTAACCTTCTAGTGAAATAATATTTTCTAACCTGCGCACAGGATTTTCCTTGCAGGTGATTGGTTTCTTTTATGTTTGCTGAAAGTTTTTTTTGTATATTTATTGTTGTTGAAGAACCAATAAAGAATTTTTGATTTGATTTTGAATATTTTTTTCACTAGAAAGTTACAATCACTTATGACTATTCTTCAACATAATTGTGAAGGTTGAGGAATTTGTCATAGCAGTGAACCACAGTCTACCAAATTCTCTCTTTAAAATGCTGCCGCCAGATGAGTTCAAGTGGGCTTTGACGATGATTTGCAGCTTCTCGTTAGTTTGAAAACTCTGCCCTCAAAGTCGTGCTCTGATTTTTGACCGAGCGAAGTGAGGTCTAAGATTCAAGTCGACGGTTTGGCATTTCTCTTAATGTTTGAATGTTTAAATGTTTATATATGTTGCGCATTTACGGCGAAACGCGGCAATAGATTTTCATGAAATGTGACAGGTATGTTCATTTTTAATTGCGCGTCGACGTATATACAAGGTTTTTGGAAATTTGGAATAAGAGGAAAAAGGAGCCTCCTTCATACGCCAATATCAGAGTGAAAATCAGACTATACAATATTATTCATCATAAATCAGCTGACAAGTGATTATACAGATGTGTGGAGAAGCCAGTCTATTGCTGTATTTCCATAAGGTCTATAGCACGGTATATAGAAGAAGACGGTAGATGTCACGCGCATGTTTGAGCTAAATTTCCGGTGTAGCTGACGTCATTTTACATCAAATCATCTGTTTTTAACAAATAAGTTTCATAAATTGCCAATAGGTGTTTAAAAACCTCGGTTGGTGGCGATGACGCAATCTAGCTGGCTGGCCACTGCGCACACATTTCATGGCCCCTGCCGTTTTCATCTAAATACCGTGGTCTATAGTTTCAATCAGAATACTGCGTGAGGTCTACTGTTCACAGAACTACTAGTTAGGAAAATGTATAAGTTACTAGTGACCAAGCCAGTTCATCAAACTTTCCCCTCAGGGAGAAAAATCTGTATTTCTCACTCTAGATATTAAAAAACTGATACAATTCACTGTAGAAATCCAGCTTAATTCAATTCGGAGTTTGGGCAAAAAAGAAGATAAGGAATTACTTACGGCACGAAAAAGAGGAGGATGCTTGTTCTTGTCTACAATGTTGACACTGGCTTGTGCTTCCAGCAGAATCACCACACAATACATATTGCCAGCTCCCACTGCTAGGCTCAGAGGAGTTCTGCAATCAATAACACTAATTATCAACATCTTATCAAATTATCAACTCATCAATTATCATCTTATCAAAGTATTCTATCAATTTATTATCAACATCAAATTATCTGCAAGCAATAAACGAATTATCAAATCTTATCAAATTATTAATCATCAACATAAAAAATTCAGCAAGCAAAAAAAAATTATCAACATCTTCTTTAAAATTGTTAAATTGTTCAAACCTATTTTCACATCCAGACAGACATTTACTGTCAGACAAATGATATATTAACACATGACATATAGTGTGGTTAATATAATCAATTATACTAGTAGTTCTGCGAACAGTAGACCTCGCTCAAGAATACAACTTTCAATCTACTGAGAAGGGCCAGTAAGTACAGTATATTATGAAGATTTAGCCATGTCATCTATTATTTTCTCCATTAAAGTGCTAGAGACACTGTTTCCAGGGACACCGGACTTATCAAGGAGGTACCTTTATATCAAATACATACCTTTTAAATGAAAAAGACTAAGAAATTGTCAAAAAACCACAGATTTATTGATACTTAGACCGGTTTCGGTCTTTATCAGAGATTGACAATGGTGTAATTACCGAAACCGGT